>NC_141026.1:47337500-47537500 GCF_052040795.2 Danio rerio | reverse complement strand
TTTCAGCATATCTTTTACGCAGCGGACACCCATACACTCTCTCATTCACACACACACACTCATTCTCTACAGCTAATTTTTGCTTACCCAACTCACTTATACGGCATGTCTTTGGACACTAAGCCACAACTATTATTACACAACTAATATTTCTGACACACAAGCTAATCTAATAATCTAATAATCAAAACTGAACTGCAAAAATTAAAGCTCTCCAACGATCTGAATTTTATCTAAGAACTTATTACAATTTTTTATGAGTATAGCCATTTTAGCTATGATTTTTTTGCAACACTTTTTATTGAGGGTCCATTTGAGTATTAGTAGACTGTCTGCTTGTCTCTTGATATAGTCAGTTAAATGTCTGTTTAACCGCAGTAAGAAATTTTGCAAGTACATGTCAACTTACACTAACCGCAACCCTAACCCCAACCCCAACCTAATAGTCTATATATAATTTAAGGATAATCAGTTGGCATGTAGATCCAATGTAACTTCAATTCAATAAATGAACCATATTTTCTTATACTGTTCTTGCATTTGCTTTGTAACAGGGAAGCCTGCAGGGTTCAATGTTGCTTTTGTTTTCATTACTGTTCTGAATCGATCCAAATTACTGGATTTGATTATTTATGATTTTGCATGCAGCTGCAGATTATATCATAATGATATTGTCTTATAAGAGAACATTAGTGAACTGGAAAAAGCAACATAATAATAATTTTAAAAAATATCATAATTATTTTTATTGATTAAAATAAATTAATTTTAAATTAATTTGATTAATTTATCTACACTCAAAAGTAAGTTACAAAAGCTGGCACTGGAGTGGTAGTTTTTTCCAAAGGGTTCAAATGATATACAGTACTTTAGCCTGATCTCAAAAGGAAATGTAACTATTTTACATTTTGTCAGTTTAGTGGCTAAATTGTACAAATTCATTTTAGTTGTAAGACTATGTACAATTTTTATAAGGTGTGACACAATAGGGGTCTCAAACTGCCAGCCCGCGGGCCATTTGCAGCCGCCCCCTTCTCCTCCCTCCAGCCGGCAACTGATGTCAAATATATAAAGAGATTCTGCTCAACAAAACATATATTTTTGAATCATACTGCAGTCGCATACACTTGTAGTTTTGACACCCCACCTATTGGACATTTAAGTACTGTATTAATTATTTCTGTTACTTTCAGTTACTTTCAGCATGTGGAAGATTATTTCTGGGGCTGAATTAAATGTTGAAATATATGTTTGTGAGTGCTCTATTTTTACTAAAGATATATAAAAAAAATAAATAAATAAAAAAAGATATATTGAGAACAAATGCCAATAAGGTCAATAAAGTTTCCCAAACTGCATTCAGCAGGCTTACGCCATCTGTTAAACTTTAGGTTAAGCAACAACTGTTTTGGACATAATAACCAGGCACGTGCACACATAGGGCTAAACCCGCACAGAGCACCTACTATTTTTGCTCTTGGATAGAAGACTATCCCCCCCACTTTCCACTTTTTCATGTGCTAGAATGTTAAAACGACCCTCTTATCAACTGTCAGTCACTGATATGCCCCCCTGCCAATTTGAGCTTGAGACCCCTGCTCTAAAAGGAGGGTATACGCAAATGGTACTTATTTTTTTACAAATGAGAATATACAAGTTCACACAAATTAGTCGCTAAATCAAAAACCTACAAATTGCTGTGAGAACCAGTGCTTATAGTTTTTTTTTTTTTTTTTTTTTTTACAGTGCAGTTACTTTCAAACTGTAATACATTACATATTACTTATAACTACTCTAATCACTTTACTAAAAATAATCTGGTCTCAGAACTGTATTCCTTTTGCATTAGTTTCAGAAAAATAACTGTAGAAATAAAACGTAATAATAAAATTTCAGATTTTTTTTTATAATAATAATAATAATAATAATAAAACAACACTACAACAGTGTTTTATATGTTTTAGTCTCCAATGCTTACATTTTTCTACATCACTGCATCCTTGGTAATTAACCATTTAAAAAAATTATGCTGGAATCCTGCAGGAAAAATCCACACACTGCATACCTGCACATTTCTACAGGATTTACCAAATCAAAAAGAAGAAGAATCAACTGATCAATTGTTATTGAATGTGCAGGAGATACTGTAGCTGTTTCAGTTTATGATCACTACTAAATATGCAGACTCTGGCTCCAAATGATGTCATAGATGACAGATGACAGCAGCCATACCTGGGGAAATTTGATCTGGACATAGTCTGTGAGAAATTGTTTGCCTCTGAATTCTTTTGCCCCTCAAAACGTTAAAACAAACCCACATTAAAGTGTTGCGAAAATAATCCATGACACTTTTTTTTGGTGTCATTCTTTTTAAAATATATTACATATTGAAATATTCATAAAACAAAATAGGCTGGGGCTACAGTATAAAGTATTTGTGAAAATGATTAGAAATGCTACTGTAGTACTGAATAGCACAGTGCTGAATACACTGTCAAAAATAAATTAAGTGGCCTTAACTAATATGTACACTGAAATTAATCATTTTTTTAAAAATGTACTTATTGTGTAAATATACAGTTGAATTTAGAATTATTAGCCCCCTTTAATTTTTTCTTTTTCTTTTTTTTTCTTTTATCAAATATTTCTTAAATTATGTTTAACAGAGCAAGGACATTTTCACAGTATGTCTGAAAATATACTTTTTTTCTTCTGAAAACATTTTTTTTCTTCTGAAAAAAAGTCTTATTTGTTTCATTTTGGCTAGAATAAAAGCAAGAATAAAAGTTTAAAAAAAAAAAAATTAGGGACAAAATTATTCTTTTCCCCCTATAGTCTACAGAACAAACCATCATTATACAATAACTTGCCTAACTACCCCAACTGCCTAGTTAACCTAATTAACCTAGTTAAGCCTTTAAATGTCACTTTAAGCTGTATAGAAGTGTCTTGAAAAAAGATAAAATATATCAGTTATTAGAAATGAGTTATTAAAACTTTTATGTTTAGAAATGTGTTGAAAAAAATCTCTCTGTTAAACAGAAATTGGGGGGGGGGGGATAGCAGGGGGAATAACTCGAGGGGGCTAAAAAGTCTGACTTCAACTGTATGTTTTACAAACACATATACATGTATATATTTACATCTGTAGTTTTTTTTACTTGTTCAAACTACTTAATTAAAATGAGCTGAAACAACACAATTTTTGAGCTTTCATTGCGACAACGTAATTTTTTATGTTCATTCCACATACATTTTTTAAAAGTGTTAAGTGAACTTAATCGATTTGTGTTAAGACAAAATTAATGAATTGCTTGGAACCCTGCATTTTTAACTGTTTACCTGTATACCACCTCGTAAACACCACAAGCATTCTGCAATACATTATGAACATAGTAAGTACAATGTATTTATTATTTGATGCAAGTGCAGGTAGATGCAAGTAGAAGTTAAGGCCACTTAATATAAAGTGGGACCAAATGTAAATATGTAAACTACAATACACATATTGTAGTTAAGGTTGCTTCTGTATATTGTATCTTTAAAAGCTCAAGACAAAATTCCCTGAATCAAATAATTAGACAAAATTCCCTGAATCAAATAATTTTCGAATATTGCAAAAGATTGCTCAAATTTGTGATAACAAAAGCAGCGCTATGTTTTGATCACGCGCAGACAAACCTTTTTATCCCATTTGAGAAAGCCATGGTGAATTCCTGTCATCACAAGTTTAGCAATAACTCCTAGAAGCAAATCAAACTAGGTCTGAATATATTGGAAGGAATCTGAGCGCTTATAATGATAAGACAATATTAGCTTTTAATTCTTCAGAATCCTTTTGTAATAGCAAACGGCAAAAGCAAACCAACAGTCATATAATTGTTCAAGGAGTTTCTGAGATGAGTGCATTAGCAGTGGAAAGGGATTACTTCAAAGCACGACTCCTTCAGGAGAGAAAAAATCATCTGTGGAAGGAAGGGAGTAGAAAATAAATACTTTTCACATGGCTGCTCTTATTAAAGCAATTCAGCAATGTTATTCAGTAAAGTGAATTAGCAGGCTTGTGTTTGCTCCTTTACCCTTGCCTGAAGCAAGAGCTTATCTGAGTTTGGTAGTTTAGCCCTACATCGACACAACCCTGTAAATGCTATCGCTAAGCGCTAACGTCCCCTTTAAGCCAACATAACAGCGTGAAATTGTTTGCTGGAATGTCTGTGTGTTTTCTGGTCTCAGGTAGTCTTTAAAAAGAGCGAAGCTCGACTTTGATTGATAGCTTATCTCCATCGCCCTCCAGATGTCACAACAAAAACAGCCCAGGCCAGGGCTCAGGTTCAAAACAAAGATTCAATTCCTAATGCGCCCACATTTATCGCCTCCGTGAGGCAAGGCTATATCTCCCCTGAGTCATTTTCGCAGGTGTGTACCTATCCGTTTGCGTGCGTGAGAAAGTGTGTATGTCAAAAGTGGCAGTGGCCTCTATCTTCTGGGTTGTGAATTCCAGGATAGATCGTACCTGGACAGCAGATACAATTCAGCTGTTGATCACTGCCTCCCCCGCACATTTCAGAGAAAAAGAGTCAAAGGTTGAGGTGGGAATCTGGTAAATATTGATCGGCGCAAGCAAGCCATTTCTTTTACAGATCGAATGTCTTGGAGAGACTGCTGCTAGTTGTCTGCATTGGGGTAATCGGTAACATGACGAAGAGATAAAAGTGAATCGTTGGCCTTTTTAAGTGAAGAATCATTTTGGACTGCTCATTTTTTAGGTGCCGCGGACAAGAGCGAGCAGTTTCTAAACACGCCATCTTGCTGACCTCTGCCATCTCTGCATTCATTCAGACATCTAAAAATAGCATTTCAGACCACTATCAATCCATACTTGTGTTTCTTGTATACAGTGATAGGTTGGGACATTTATAAAAACCAACATTCCAAAATGTGAAGATTCCAAGATCCTAAAAACATTTCCATTTATACATTTCTTGAGATTGCTAATTTTCTAGCCAGAGGTACGCATGTCTGCATTTCGTCTTTAAATCGAACTCTATGGGGCAGTATGACACCGTTTCTTCACAGGCTTAACAGCTGACCGATTACCTCCATGTGGACGGCTTTTCCGCTGTTACCACTTTGCCCAGTAGCTTGCCATGTACGTTGGAGAACTTGAGACGTATAAAAAGGATTTGACCACAAAGACAAAGCATGCCGGTTAGAAATTTTGTCTAGACTGACGCTGCGCCGACGCCACTTGACTATAACATGTGGCATCAAAGTACCGCTCCGAGATCAGACGGCAGACTCAGCCAGTGCAGCATCTGAAGATCGACTGCTGGACCAGCGATGGCGACATGAATATTACACGATTGGCCGAGTTACCCGCAACCACGTGTGTTTCGAGTTAATTATTTAACAAATTCTGATTCACAAATTTCAAACAAAAAATTATCTTTTTATACCCTTTTGTTCAAATCTTTTGTTTGATAATTTGTTTATGAAGACTAGAATGTTCGCACAGGTTTATTCTACCTTTTTATACAGACCATTTCAGCTACATAATTCATTTAAATTATTTATTTTAGTAAACAAGCTATATATTAACTCAAATAAGTCTTACAAACTTGTAATAAAATAATTATCATCGAGTTTGAAAAATTTCCTAAAGTAAAAAATTTTTTTTTTTAAATAAAAAAAATGTGATTATTAAATATTTTCTTTCCTGTCAAGCTGTTTTTGCAGAAATGTTAAAAGTGACATTGATTTTCTACTTAAAGTCTAACTTAGCCCATTTATTTTGGTCCTTTTGTTCAATATCTTTGGATTAAAATGCTTTTTTAAAAATGCTTTTATTATCCAAAACAATTCTAGTCGTAAATATTTTATGTGCCCTCTCGTTTTCCCCTTATTTCTTATGAGTTTGTTATGTAGCCTTGTTAAATTTAGTTTATAATTCCCTTATTGTTTAATATTGAACTATAATTTGTAAAGACTGTATTTTGGTTTTATTTGTACTGTACGTCTGCATATGCAATAAATAAATAAATAAGTGATCACGCCATGTGATCGGTCATGACTGCAGCAACTTTGGGCCCCTAAGTGTCCGGCCTGACGGCTCTGTTTTCTACTCCGTCCCCGCCTGCGCACGGCTAATCTCATGTCGCACGGCCATGCTTCATGTCGAATGCACCTAATAACAGATGTCAAAAAAAGATATATACAAGTAAATAACAGGGTGAGAATGTGGTAAAATCTAAAAATGTGGTGAAGATCTGGCTGCCACTAAGGCTTTTCTTTTGCTGAACTGCTTTTAAAACACTGCCGGTTGGGTTTAGGGAAGTGGGTGGGCAGATCAATCCGCGCTTTTGAAAACACTATTGGTTGGGTTTAGGAAAGGAGGAGGGTTGGTCAGTCAGTCGGAATCGGCCTCTGGTGGATTTAAGTGAGATCAGCAGGCACGCATGTCACTCGCAAGAGAAATTTGAGATCTCTTCTGGTGGATTCATGAAATCAAAACCTGCTAAAAAAATGTACCTCCTGAGATGTTGCTCTCTACTTGGTGCTCTCCGCAAATGTATATAGGGGTATATTTTCAGAATGAGCCTGGGTTGCTTACTGTGTCTATAGGCAGTGAAATACAAAGCAAATTATGACATGCATGCACCCATGTGCACCTATAATGAAGGGTCAGTTCACAAAAAAATGTAATTGTAATTCTTTTTTTTTCCACTGCACAATGACTTTATGTTATATACTGTACATTAATTTTGTTAAGTGACAAGACTTTTGTCCAATCAAAGTAAGACCTTACTGTCCTAATTAAATAATTAAAAATTAAGGCATGATCAAATTTTATTTTGGTAAATAAGTGTAATCTAGAGGCTTTTTCTTTCCATATAAGCCACCTCTGATACCAAATGATCAACTAGAAGTCAAGTTATTATTTGTTGCTCTTAAAACTTGGATAGGTGTCTTTGGATAAGATTTATTGTGTCAGGTAGTGTTCAGTACTTGATATAATAGTTTAAGACATGATAAAGGATAAACATTTTTGCGACATTCATCAGCCATTTGATTTCTGCACGATGTGCACATTTACTAGTGTACTAAAACACTGTTTTAGTCACACTAACCTGCCTCTAAGAAAACTAAATAAAAAATCAAAATAAACCTTTTAGCACTGCTCGCTGGACATTTCAAGTTGACACTGCCATGAAATGTGCAAGAATGAACGTAATGTCAATTCTGCAAAAATGTTGCCACGGCATGTATAATTCATGAGCTTGGCTTGAAAATATCCCATCACATACTGATCCATCCAGGATGCATTCAATCACTATTTCACGTTAAGTTGAAAACACAAAAACCCTCATGTTTTACCACAGAACAACAGCACTCTGCTGTCACCTTTTCTACAACATGAATTGAATTTTGAGCAAAATAACATTTATTTAGTAAAGCTGTACAAGTGAACAGCACATAGCAAGTGCCACCCGGCATAACCACAGATTTCAACAAGTACACCGTGTCACATGCTGTTTTCGAATACCTGCAAAAATAGCAATCTCAAATGTATCCACTTCAGAGAGCATCCTGAAAAAAGCTCACTTCTGCAGTTCTCAAACTGAACAGGGGCCAAAATATAGAGGAAAAATAAGCATTTTCAAATGCATCCGGATTAATGTAGGCGTAACCGAAGTCTCCGTCTCTCTCGTTCTAGAGCTGCTGAGCTTTAAACATTCCAGTCATGGTTGGAAAAGGTGCACACTGTCAGTTTTATTTATAAACCTGGCTGCCCCGGTCTTTTATAAGGACAGCAGGCCTCCACACACCCCACACCAAACCAAAAGAAAGCTAGATACCATTCACCTCTGAAAGACAAGCAAATGCCTCTATGGCCATGCATCCCACCTGATGGTAATGAGACAATGTTAGCAGGGTGTTAAGAAAGCCAATACAATGAGGCTGAAAAGCTCAGTTGCGCGCAGTGTGAACCGGATTCATGCGCCAGCTGCCACCAGCCCACCGGCTTTTCTATAAGAACTTTCTCATGGTGAAAGACACTGAAGCGGTGAATGTTTGAAGGCACCTGAGGCAACAAGTCGGAGCACTGTGACAGTGGGCTTTGATAGGCACAAGCCAAATGAAGATTTTCTCGGCAGGTGGGGGTGTGCAAGCCAACCCCAAAAACTATCACCAGAGAACTCAAACTATGCATTAGCGAGACATAATGGGGACAATGGCACGCTGCCACGTACTCCTTTAAGACTTCTATGGCCTAATCAACGCAGGGCGCATGTTAGTGTCACTCATTAAGGCGATATATTCATCGGTCCGGACGTGCTGTGCGCTCGGCTCCCTAAATTGTGTCAACCTTCACTTCGTGCCACCCATTAATGTGAAAGAATAGGTGTAGCTCATTAAGTAATGTTTGTAGCGCTGGAATGCTAATGATATTAGCTTTAATTAGACCTTTTCATTTGCTGGAGGGTTATAACTCAGCCGGCAGGAACATGAATCATAGTTATTCAAATTTAGAGAGCATTGTTGCCTATCGTAATACGCCGCCGCAGCTGTTTGCAAAACAACAATTAAAATACAAACTCACAAGATGGTTTGCTGAATAAATCGGATTGCGGAATTAGACACTCGTTTTCCTTGCTAACAAAGTCATTTAAGTTCAGTGTGACTTTATGAGCGTAAATGACTTGCTTTTCGGTGAAGTCTAGCCTTTCTGTAAATGTATAGAATACAAATAAGATTAACTGTGTTGCCTAGAGCTCTTTATATACATATTTTACTTTTGTTTTTCCTCCAGAGAAGGTGCATCTGTTACTAATTGTCTGTTTTAATTCCTAAAGAGTTGAGGTAATGTTGTATCAACTGTCTCATTACTATAATTGCAATGCTCAGATGACACAAATGTCAAAGTGTCTCGTGATTAAGATTGTATGGAAGCTTGATATAATTAGCGGAATATATTGTAAGAAAAATAATGATGATTAAGGTAAGATGGGTGACTGTTGGATCCTTAAAAAACAAAGTGCAGTTATGTTTAAAGAAGAAATATCTAGCCATTTTTACGCAATTTTATAACCAATGTGGAAAAAATCATTAATAACTTGTCCAACTTCTGGGTCGTCAGTGAGTATTACATGGACACCTACAATCTACGATAAAGACAATACTCTGATTAAGAGTTTACCATGCAAGCAGCATTTTTTGATTACCTTAAGTCATAACCAAACAGAAATCAAATTAAGACAAGTGGAGTATGCCTATTTTAGTCGCATTATTAAAGTGCAGTACAGACATGTCAACACCGCAATCAAACTACTGCCACCATGTAGGATTTTCACCGTATTTTGCAACAAGATACACACAAGTCTACAAGTCTATACACACATGGCTGTTTGACACTATTCTCTGCACCTACCGAGCCACTTAAGGACACAGACCCCTGCATGACTAAACGCTGAGGTTTTTGTTTATATACATTGGGTCTGCGGTATCAAATTCCATAAAAACATTCATCCGCCAGTCCTCAAAACATACTCGTATCCAATATCTAAATTTGTCATGGTGGCATGAATGAAATGTTCCTGAATGAAAGTAAAACTGCTAAACTGCAGTTAAAGTAAAAAAAAAATTAAATCAAACACACAAAATTACATATAATAACAGATGTACTAAAACATGTAAAACAGGGACAAAAAACAACTCATGTAAAAACCTTAATCGTATTACTGTCTTTTTCAGATTAAGGTAAATAATTTGATTACTGGTGTTGATGTAAACGTAATAAATAAAAACCTGCTGTGATTGATTTTGTATGCACAGACACATGAAATATACGTTTAAACAATGTTCAAGAGCTATTGTTTTCTGTGATGTCAATGTGTAATACAAAAAAATAAATCAAAATATGATCCCATATACCCAGATTTACATATACGTCAAACGATACAAACTACTAATTTTGATGATCTCATCTCTAGAAATGATGCAGATGAACTGCAGAGTTTGTGTAAACTTTTTAATTCATTAATAACTGTAATCAGGTACTTCCTTAACTGCTGTTTTCTCACCAATGTCTTTTTATTTATTTATTTATTCATAAATAGAATATAGCAGAGCACATATTTATGCATATAAACATTGCTGTGGCATCAGAATAAATGAAATGACCCTACTTGTTTTTACTTTTAGTCAAATAATAAAAAAAAAAGATAACAGAAGCATGCAGCATCTGGCACTTTTGCCATAATATCCACGGATTTTTTTTTTCTCTATTTAAAAACACCATATATTTGTAAAAACTATATGTATAATGAGATTCTCTGCCATCTAGGGTGAAGAGAAAAGTGTAACCATGTCCCTTGTTTACTTTTGAAAAACTAGTTGCTACACTGCTGAAGTGTTGCCAGGATGTTGCTACACAATTGCAAGGGTGTTCAGAAGGTGATTGATTACCAGCCGAACTCAAAACAAGCTGCATATTCGAAAAGCATTATTCATGTCTGGAGCAAAATAAGTAAAGCAAGAGTGGCACTGCAAAGTTCAGTAATGAATGCAAAAACATAGAGACAATTCCAAAGTAATAAAATAGTTTTCTACATACCAACGTAAGTGTGTTCAAGATTGCCATTTCTATGCAAGTGTGCACCGTGGGCACCATTAAGGATGCGCAATCCGCAGAATAAAATCTAGGAATGCCGACGCATCCTTACCACGCGCCAACTGCCTTAGGCAAAACAGCCTGCCCAGGTTAGCCCATTTTTGACAGTAGGTCTGTTCAAATCAATCTCTGCTCTGATATAACATACAACTTCATTGTAAAGCATGCTAGGTGCTAGTTTTAAAGATCTACCTTTTGTTTTTAATAATTTGAATATGCAATCTCTCAGCACAATGTGCTCAATGAATATTGAGCTGTTGATTGAAACTATGTGGGCTTAAAAATAAATAAATGGAAGCCAAAGTCATTTCCAGGAATCTCTAGATGATTTGCTTCATGTAATAAATCATTTCGCGAGCAACAAAGTGATGTATCTGTCAGTGGACATCAGTTCCACCAAACGAACACGGCTGTATACAAGTACGTGCAGGAATGGCTGCTGTCAGTCACACACACAAAACAATACAGACAAGCAGGCTTGCTTAAATACACCTGAGAGGTAAGAGGCAAACTACTGATCTAAGCTATACATACTATTTAAAATCTTTGAACCATAATAAATCAGCACAACAAACACATTACATTGTATAACCAACACATAAACGGGTTCAGAAGGCCTCTACAGTATTTACAGCTCTATGTATATATATATAATAGTGCTGTCAATCAATTAAAGAAAAAACTAATTAATTGCACTTTTAAAAAAAAATTAATCGCAATTAATCGCATTTAAAAGACTGAAACTTATAATTTTGTCTATTCGAGTGTAAAATTAACGTAAACGCAAGTTATCAATTATCAAAATATAATTAATTATTAGAATTTTTGTTTACTTATAACACAGATTTCTTCATGTAAACAACATACCCACAATAAACCATTAAGATCCTGGCTTGACAGCCATATTTATTAAAGAAATTAAAACACCGGCATGTTAATGACATTTAAATTTCAAAACAATCAACGCCAATAAAGAAAACATTGATTTCCATATTGGATTTTAAGTGGACTGCAAAAAAATGCCAAAATACAGGCATTGCAGATATGGAAAATTAAAATAATAATAATAAAGTATTGAAAATCTGTGCATGCCCTTGGATAGGTTTACCAACTCTCATTCTTTAAAAGCACAAAAGCCATATATAGGAAATAACGAGAGTTGACAAATTAAAAAAACTACTTTTTTTATTTATTATTAAAATAAAATTATAATCCGCACTGGAAATGTGGGTGCCTGTGTGTTTTGAGGGAGCCTAATAAATAATGAACATAACAAAAACTGCCTGCTGACGCACACAGTTAATGTTGATTAATAAAATAAAGATAAATAATAAAAGCAATGAGTAAGAGATCCTAAAAAATATGTTTAATTCAACAATGAAACATCAAACGTAGCTAACAGCTTTTACATTGTCAATCAAATGAGCTTAAACAATTAAAAAATGCAACAAATATTTGTTTGGGCAGAACTACAAAAATAAATGTAAAAAAATAAGTTGCTTAAGTTGCACACTAGTTTGGTCATGTATAAATATCATTATATTAACCATATTGTTGTCACTATAAGCCTACATCATGCTGACGATCAAAAACACAATGTCATGATATCTCATGCGCTTGTCTTCTGACCGAGTGCTTCTTAAAATACATGACTGACACCCCTCATAGAGCGTGAGAAGCGGACATTCTTTATCATTTGTAAAATAAAGACTTGCAGGTTAAGGAAACAGCATTATAGGAGGAAGTTGCCGCGGCCTTGGTGCAGATTAAAAGTTGAAAAAAAGTATATGTATAAGGACAGATAGGTAACTAGATAGAATAGACAGGAATATATTGATATGTGCCCCGCTGCAGAGTGCAGAGTGCAGAGTGTGTGAAAAACGGGCGTGACTCTCGGCTATTTTGATGAATACACACCTACGTTACACAGAGCCCAACATGGAAGATTGTGATTGGGTCAGCCCAATGTCAATAAAGAAATGAACCAATGGGCTGCAGATTATGTCATACAGGCACTCTGTCTGGAAAAGAAACATCTTACTTTCAGAGTGTGACAGCTCGCAGCACAGTCAATCACTGAGGCAGAAAGACATGACAGTCTGCTGAGTGTTTTATGGGCCGATCAGATCATAAGAAGATGATCAGCCCGGCCCAAAAAGTACATCGAAACAGCGGTAATATATATATATATATATATATATATATATATATATATATATATATATATATATATATATATATATATATATATATATATATATATATATATATATATATATATATATATATATATATATATATATATATATATATATTAAGCTATATGTATAAAAAAGATTAAAATCAAATGTATTGAATTTGTCAAATATATTGACACTATTATGTCTTTTTCAAGGATACAGCTGCTTTATAACTTCAAATATTTGTCATAAATATGAGAACATTAAAGGGTATCTAAATCTCCAACACTATTCTTTAAAACATCACAATGTCCTTTTCTGCAATATTTGAATATATGTTGTTGGAGCCTATTTGTTTGGGTTTAATAACTAATGTCATATGATGCATTTCAATTCTGAATATTTTTGTTTTAAATCATTTCCATTTGAGAACTTAGAATAGTCATAGGAATTGTTCTGATGGATATTCAGTGCATTTGGCATTGAGGATTTGTAGCATGTTAAAAATTGTGTGCGGGCTCTTTAAGAACTGCATCTGTCAAATCTGACGGCAGTGCGTTCTTTAGAAGACAGCGGAGTCACACAGTTTTCTTTACTGCATCCGTGATGGTTGAAATTTGAGGTGATATTTTGTTTACTTTATTTTAATGTTTTTATGTATCTCTGAGTAAAGATTAAAAGTAAACATCTAACAAGAAACAGACTTCTTAGATTTCTTTATTGGATCAGGCTGCATTCTGTTTATGGCGCTGTGAGAAAATAAATAAAAATGGTGTAGCTGCAGTAAAATAATGAATAAAAAGATTAAGATAATGGTCAAGTGAATAAATGAATGAATAAATGCGACTGCTCAGAATGCAGGCAACTAGGGACACCGGCCCCCTGGCCAAAAAAAACGGACCGGCCTACCAAAAATACTTCCAGTCCTCTCGATTAGCCAATCTGGACCTGCGGCTGTTTTACACAGCGCAAAAGCCTGTGCTTGTAGGGCCATAACGTGGTTGATGTGGAGCCAATCTGCGAATCACAGCACTTTATGTTAGCTGACCAATCAGAGCTTCGTGAGAGCGGCCTTTCAGAGGAACTAGGAAATATGACAGTTGTTTTCATGTTAGCCGAGTAGCTGTATAAAATAGAAGTTAGATATATTAAAAAAAATAACAACGTGATTTTCTACAAATGAAGCATAAGCACACATTGCTCTGCATCGTATAAACACAACCAAGCCTTAAAAATATACTCTGGACCACCACTTTAGTCAAACTTAAACAAGAAAGTGTTTTTCATGTGGTCAATGCAAACAAACAGAACAAAACAGAATAAGTAACATATTGTGATATATTGTTATCAGGATATGAGATGACGTTTATCGTGATACGAGCCCTAATTTGGAACTTTAAGTGCTTGGTCTTTTTTGTATGTTTTATTGGTCCCACTTTATATTCGGTGGCCTTAACTAATATGTACTTACACAAAAGTTAATAGTTTGTTACAATGTACTTATTGTGTAAATACATGTATTTACTGTGTGCTTATGCAAATACATGTAAGTAATTACATCTGTAATTAACTTTTGTAATTACATTTGTAAATACACTGTTGACCATCCCTGACACCGTAACCCACCCTTAAACCTACCCATGCCACCAAACCTGTCCATAACCCAACCTCTATCCCAACTCAAAAGCACCACAAGTGTTCTCAAATACATTATAAACACAGTAAGTACATTGTATTTATTTTTTGATGTAAGAACATAGTAGTTAAGGACACAATATAAAGTGGGAACGTTTTATTTTTTATCAAGAACTCACAACATTCAGTCAAAATTCCACATTGTGTGACATCTGGAATCTGATTTTTTAAACATTTCATATTTTTTCACTTTTGGAATCTGATTTTTTTAGCAAAGTAATACCAAAGTTAACTATAACTCACTGTCTACTGAGTTGTTATGTTTTCTTATACTTGAATGGCTGCATTACAGAGCACACGCTTGAAGTATTGCCATATACACTTATTACAAGTGACACTTATTAAGTATGTTTGGGCTATTAAGCGATACAGTTTATGGAGTTAATAAAGTAGCCAGGTGGATGACTTGAATGTAATAACTTGAATAAGTGTTTGGGTTAAAGTTCAAGGCTTTTTCTTGTTTGATGTTTTTCTAGCAAGATCTGGCAACACTACTAGGCCAATACACCAGTCACTTCACATACATAGGAGACAGATAACAAAATGCTTCATACCCACTGGATTCATCCATTTAATTGCAGTGTGAACTTTAACTCTTAAAAATTGTAAGTAGTGTCATAATTTACAGTTTTATTACTATTTTTTTATAATTTATGTATTTATTAAATGATTTAATTAAGCTAAGAATCAGTTTGTTTTTGGGACAGCACTATTAATTCCATTATTAAATAATGTTGGGTTTCCAAATTAAGTCATATGAGAGTTTATTTTTTATTATTAGGGTTTATCCTTTTAGTAGTAGTAGTAATAATAATAATAATAATAATACAAAGAAAAAGAAGACAATTATTTGTTGTTGTTGTTGTTGTTGTTGTTGTTGTTTTTATTATTATTATTATTATTATTATTATTATTATTACTATTATTATTGCTGTTGTTGGTTTTTAATATTAATTTGTTCATTAATTCGTTTAGTTAATTGCAAAAAAAATAAATAAATCTTAAGATAGCGTCTGCTTTTAGGTCATCTCCATATAACTTGTTCTTGCAGATGGTTTCAACACTATAAACAACAAAAATGTCTACCCCGAGACGTCTCTGGCATTGCAAAATACAATTCTGGTTATTCTGATTTCCATTCTGTTATTTGCCAGAGGGCTGCGGATTGTATTTCCTTGAACAAAACAGCTATGACTTGGTTGGATATATTTGCTCAGTGATGCTTAAACAGCATTTACTGCCTCACCAGTCCACACGCCATCGTAGCCAGAGGGAGGATTGCCGCTCCGAGAGCCATCTAAACGTAGCCTATCAAGTTAGCACTTGTTAAATTGGTGCCAGCTATACATTATGAGAGAGAAGAAGAAGAAATGGAATAACTAAGAATGTCTTGCTTTTATTGTGGCAAATACACTGAAGTGGAGGGGAAAGAAATAATAAAATAATCACAAAACAGACTAATTCTGTCTTCCGGCATGTACGAGATGAAAATTCCAATATGACACAGTCTTGATTAAGTTGATGAAAAGACACAGAATTGTATATTTTTTTTTCATCAGCGGTATTTCTTTAGACTTTCATCCCAACAATTCCCACTCCATTTGCACAAATTAGGCGGATGCAAATTGCTTTATGAGCAACTGTATGAATGGTAATGCGGCTCTGAGTGGGTGAGATGAGAAAATGAACATGGAACCATTCAATCAAGTGACACATTTCAGTCAGAGCCATTTGTCAGTGTCACATTTCTTTATATTTGATCCACGAGGTAAGAGTGTTATGCAGAGATCATTTGTCTTCATCAAGTATGAGAGGTGACTTCGCTCTTCTGCCCACTGAGCTGTCAGTCTGCTCGAGCCTCCGACTCCAGAAACAAGAAAACCAGTCAGTTTCACAGTGGATGTGCACTCTCCAGTTTATCTGTGTTATTACGTGAATAATCACAAATCACTAACTGGCAATATGACAAATGGAGAGGGGAAACGTCCTCAGCAGAAAGTACTATGGCTGTAGAAAATGCAGGATGCACACTGTATGTGGAATCGGGATGTTTAAACCCAAAATTAAGTAGAATATGGACAGACCCATTCAGTTTAACTTAATATTTATAGTTTGGTTGAGGTAAGTTGAGATGACTAGAAATGGTAATTTGATGCAACAAATAATAATAATAATAATAAAAAAAATTATATATATATATATATATATATATATATATATATATATATATATATATATATATATATATATAATTTACAGTATAAAAAATACATATTGGCTGAAAAAAAAATATTGGTTAACACAAACATAACAAAATAAAAAAAAATAAAAAAAAATAAATAATAATAATAATAATAATAATAATAATAATAATAATAATAATAATAATAATAATAATAATAATAAAATGCTTCTATCGGTATATTTAAAAACTTAAAATCACAGAAATAAGTCACAAATAAATGTAATATTTTTTCACAAAAATAATTTACATTATTAACAAAGACGTTCTTTTGAACTTTAAATTCATAATCCTACTCTGTAAAGAGTTTAATGACAAAATATAAAAAATATCATGACAGAAAATATTTTTTATGTTGCTTTAACTTGTTTGAAAAGTTAATCAGATTTCAATTAATTTAAGTTATATTAAGTTTAATTAATTAATGTATTTACTTTTTGCATTATGGTTCAATTTTTGTATAGTATATAATAATATTATAGCATCTAGTTTGATTGATGCAAGTTGACATGACCCATTCTCAATATCAGAATATTTAAGTTTATTTTTAACACATGCAGTGGATGGGCTTTTGGAGTTAATGTTGCAATACATTGATTTAAAAAATTACAGTAAAGTTTCTATAAATTTAAATAGTTTCAAAAGAACTATTGTCTGTTTTTTTTTTTTTTTTTACTTTAAATTCACAATCATACACTGTAAAAAAAGTTATTCAAAGTTTACATTAATATGTTTGGTCAGTTTAATGCAAATTAAGATGTATGGAAAAGTTAATTAGATTCAACCAAAAATTAATAAAATTACAGCAACGCTTGTTTTACAGTGTAAAAAAAAAAGTATTGCCATTTAAAAATATACTGGTTAAAAAAACAGAATTATTTTCTAAATTTATTAGCCCCCTGAGATATTAGCCTCCCTGTTTATTTTTCCCCCAATTTCTGGTTAATGGAGAGACGATGTGTTCAACATATTTCTAAAAATAATAGTTTTAATAACTAATGTCTAATAACTGATTTATTTTATCTTTGCCATGATGACAGCAAATAATATTTTACTAGATATTTTTCAAGATACTTCTATACAGCTTAAAGTGATATTTAAAGGTTTAATTGGTTAATTAAGTTAACTAGGCAGGATAGGGTAATTAGGCAAGTTATTGTATAATTATGATTTATTCTGTAGTCTATCGAACTAGACAACTATCGGGTTAGACAGACACTCCTAGCCTATTTAGCTGGTTGAAAATCATTTTTAAATTGTAGTTTTTCTTAAAAGCGGGGTTAACACTAAAGCGAGCAAAATAAAGCAGATAAATACCAAATGAAATGAGGATCATGCATGGTGAGACCTAGGTGATCCTTAAGTATCACGCGCACGGGTGGTTTGACGTACGCGAGTGTTTAAAATCGTGCATTATTATCTTTTACAGTAACATTGCTTTATTCATTCATTCATTCATTTTCTTGTCGGATTAGTCCCTTTATTAATCCGGGGTCGCCATAGCGGAATGAACCGCCAACTTATTCAGCAAGTTTTTTACGCAGCGGATGCCCTTCCAGCCGCAACCCATCTCTGGGAAACTTCCACACACACATTCACACACACACTCATACACTACGGACAATTTAGCCTACCCAATTCACCTGTACCGCATGTCTTTGGACTGTGGGGGAAACCGGAGCACCCGGAGGAAACCCACGCGAAGGGAGAACATGCAAACTCCACACAGAAACGCCAACTGAGCCGCGGGTTTGAACCAGCGACTCAGCGACCTCCTTGCTGTGAGGCGACAGCACTACCTACAGCGCCACTGCCTTGCCAACATTGCTTTAATAGGAGATTAACTTCCTTTTTATATAGTTTAACTGGTGATCTGAGACCTTTATCCAAGACAGAGTTTTAGATGCATCACAATATATATATATTTTAAATGTCAATTGTTTTGTTGTTGTTGTTGTTGTTTTGTTTTAAAGAAAATTATTGAATTTGGATAGTTTTTGAAAATATCATTCAAGAAATTTGTGGCTTTTTTTTTTTTTTTTTTTTTTTAGTGTGGCCAGAGGAAAATTTGGTTTAACGCCTTGAAACTCCTACCAATTTGCTCATGCTCATTGAGCAAAGTCATATACAACATACAAAACAGTGAAATGAAGTCATGTGAACAAGACATAAGATCTAAATCAAGTCATTTTAGCCTGCAAACGTCAATTTATGCATACAAAATTTATTTTCCAAGCAACAAAATTGTGGCAAGTGAAAATGGCGAGTGTTGAAAAACTACTAGCCACAGTGGCTGGTGATCAAAAACGATCAAGCACTGCTTGTAATACTTATATCACATGAATAAGTCATATTTAAATATAATATTATAATAATAATTCATTAAATAAATACAACCTTGATGAACTCGATATACTTCTTTCTAAAGTAAAAAAAAAACCCTCCAAATCGCAATGTTTTAAACAGTAAATGCATATATTATATGATATTTTAATTGTGCATTGACGTCTTTTCTGAAGCTTAAAAATAATCCTATTACCTGTCACTTACAGACCAAGCGAAAGTAGAATACAAGATAAAAACCATCGCTACATAGTTTCAGAGTCTGCTGTAGGCAAGCAATGGAAAAATGCTGAATTGTTTTTCTCTTAATAGGAACCGTCTGAAAAACACATTTGCTCTTTGAAATGTTAAGCTGGGATTTGACAATACCACTATACGCTCTTTCTCTATTCTGTACATTTCTCTGAGTCACACTTCTCTCTCACACAAGCAGAAGGCTATTTCTTCTGTGCTAATGTGTTAAAGCTGTTGACAAGTTGGCTGCTGAACACTCTCGCACACATCTCTGCATTTGCCTCTAAAGAGGATTTGAAGAGATGAATGTTTGCCCGAATTCTGGTTAGTCAGTTGGAAAATTTCAAATGGTGGTCATGGCTTCTTACTATGGCACTAATGTCAGACGTGTTGAGAGTTAGTCATGATTCAGGGCACAAAATAAGAGCCGCAGGCTTAGCGCTTTAAACATGCACATAGAACTAAATGTAGCTATATATTTCCTTCTATACTTTTTTTTTCTTGTAATTCTGAGTTTAAATTTGGACTTTTTTGTCAGAAATGAAACTTTATTTATTTATTTGCAGTTATGGTTTTCAATTCTGAATATACTTCTTCATATTTTTCTTCGCCTAAATTATTCTTTGATTTTAATTATTTAATTTATTTGCTTCTGTCTTTTTCCTATAGTTTGTTTTTATGTGTAATAAGCCACCCACACACACACACACACACACACACACACACACACACACACACACACACACACACACACACACACACACACACACACACACACACACACACACACACACACACACACACACACACACACACACACACAGGAGACTGTTTTATTCCGCTTTTGATTCAAATTTTAAAAGATGGAGTTTGAGTCAGATTTATACATTAAATGGCAACTGCGTTGTACGAAAGACTAATTTAAGATGCCGTTCTTTTATCCCACATGGATGCTATGAGGATAAACAAGAGACAAAAAAAGACCAGGGGTTCGTTCTTCGTACGTGGATTACTCAGTTAGCTGGATTTTTTTTATTGACGATTTGACACGATCCAGGATAGTTTCGTTATATATTTTATTTATGGCTAAGGCATAACTCCTGTTATAGTCTGTCATGTATCGAAAGAAAAAAATAACAAAACTTGAATTATAAAAAACAATGTTGATATAGAACTTTTTTTAATATACATTTTTTTTTACTTTCCATACACTTTTGACAACAGTTTATATGAAAGCTTTTTATGCCAAAAGGTTATCTTTCAATCCTCGATCATGAAATCTGGTTGTGTGTGTGTGTGTGTGTGTGTGTGTGTGTGTGTGTGTGTGTGTGTGTGTGTGTATGTGTGTGTATGTATATAGTAAAAAAAAACCCTCCAAATCGCAATGTTTTAAACAGTAAATGCATATATTATATATATATATATAATATATGCATATATAGTAAATGCATATATTATATATATATATATATATATATATATATATATATATATATATATATATATATATATATATATATATATATATATATATATATATATATATATATATATATATATATAATTATTTTTTTTTTGTTCCTTTGGCTGCTCTGTCTTAGCCATTTAACAGCTCCCATTGAAATGACAGATATATAAATTGACAGATGTCCAATTAGAATAAAGTAGGTGGATTCCAAATTCTGGTGTAAAACACGTTTAAGTTTAACAGTGAAAAAGACAAATAGGAGCAAAATATTTAATACACAACCTGACGATAATTACTTTTTTCAACAGTGTTTGCCTTTTAAATTGTAAATATGTCCCGATAAGAATTTCCATGTTCTTTTTCACTAAACATAAAAAAAAATAATTATAACAATAAACACAGTTTTCCCAGAGATGGGTTGCGCCTGGAAGGGCATCCGCTACGTAAAAACTTGCTGGATTCATTCCGCTGTGGTGACCCTGGATTAATAAAGGGACTAAGCCGACAAGAAAACGAATGAATGAATGAATAAACACAGTTACAGCATTGCAACAGAGCACAAGCAATCCGTCACAGAACTTATGAAATCCATACACAAATAATATTCATAGCACACAACATATATATCATCATCATTAACTCATACTCATATCATTGCAAACATTATATCACTTTTTCTCTATGGTAGAAGATACAGTATAAGAATATGGTTAAAAGTTTTGACTGGTCCACACACACAGAAAACTGTGAAGTGTAAACAGGAAGTTCATCTTTTGCATTTAGCAGAAACATAGAAGTTAAAGGCAACAACAGAAAGAACAGAGTGTCTTTAGGGTGAACTCTCCCTTAAAACCCCACTGGGAATATTCTATAACGGAAAGCAATCAACACTACACAGGATATATATCACAGTCTTCCACCATCTTGAAATGCCTACAGAGACTGATCAACACCCTGGACACCCACAGAGATTGATTTCCCATGTTTCAACAGAACTGTGGCTAACGTTGAGCTGTCCACAGAGCTCTTATAAGTACAGCAAGAAGAAACCCCTAATTTTACAAACATTTACAACAATTGTATTACTATTATACATAGAAACTCTATGGGAATAGAGTCCCATAGAATACTAAACCCTCAGGAATACTAAGATAAACAATAAACTCTCTCTATTTTATGAGCAAATTCACACGAATAGCAGAGCAATATGGCTGTATATCGGCACTAGGGGGAGGCATGCATTGCCTTAGTTTCCCACCAGTGATGATATACAGTCATATTACACTGCTCTATGGGGTATTGTATTTATACAACAGTGGATATAAATGTGGAAATAATAATAAAATAAAAAAAAAAATTATTAATTAAATAAAAATATAAATAAATAAAAAAATCACACACAGAGTCTAAAACTCCTTTTGTATGATGAACTATTTTCTTCCACCATTCACATCTGCAGCTGACGTCAGAACAGCAGAAGGTGTTACTAATTCACCAACGTCACTTAGAGTTAGTATTTGAATGATTCACTAGTGTAATGTCTAAGGTAATGACAAAACAGGTGATTTTGCTCAGATTTTAGGATTATAAGGCTGAACGGCATGACATGCCATCAGTCTACAAATATTTCCCACTATTTGTTTCAATCAGAAGATCACAATACACAAAATGTGGACAGAGTAATACACAAGGGTAAGGAGGCTGTGGAACTCTGATATTGCAGAATATCGCATGGCTATCAGCCAATCAGATTCGAGAACCATACAGAACTGACTAAATAAAGACTAAACTGTCATTTTACTGTAACATGCATAATAACATTGTTATCTGCTGTGAAAATTTTATCAAAATAATGTGACAGTGGCCATATTTAAATGAGATTTCTTTTATGAGATGTTTCTTTCTTTTTTTATTATTATTATTATTATTTGAAGGAAATAAACCAGAGTAATTTTAGAACTTTATCAAATACATACATATATACATATATACATATATACATATATACATATATATATATATATATATATATATATATATATATATATATATATATATATATATATATATATATATATATATATATATATATATGTTTTTGCTCAAGGTATCAAGATTTTGCTCAAGGTATCAGGACAACAGATTACATGTCATATTTGGGCCCATAAAAATTCTGGGCCAATTTTGAACCCATCATTTAATCTATATGCTTCAATAGATATTTATTCAGTTTTATATTAGTATTATATTATTAAAGTATTGTAGTATTATTATTGTTATATTATAAAAATATTAAATAATATGCCAACATTCAGGTTATTTATGAACAATAAAGTTTGTAAAATAATATAAATGCATAGAAATCATTATATTATATTATATTATATTATATTATATTATATTATATTGTATTATATTGTATTATATTGTATTATATTATATTATATTATATTATATTATATTATATTATATTATATTATATTATATTATATTATATTATATTATATTTAGCTGTATGACATTTGTCTGGACCTGTCCATATCTTTATTTTAACATATTTCATTAACCTTTAGTTTTGTAGAAAAAAAAAAAAAAAAAAACTTCTCTGCTCAAGTGACAATTTGCACTAGTCATAGCACATAATGAGACCCCTAAATAATGATAATAATAATAATAATAATTACAATAATAGAAAAATGGTGGCTCAGTGGTTAGCACTGTCGCCTCACAGCAAGAAGGTCGTTGGTTCAATTATTGGCTGGGTCAGTTGGCATTTCTGTGTGGAGTTTGCATGTTCCCCCCATGTTTGCGTGACTTTCCTTCGGATGCTCTGCTTTCCCCCACAGTCCAAAGACATGCACTATACAGTAGGTGAATTAAATAACTAAACTGACCATAATGTATGAGTGTTTGTGTGAATGAGTGTGCAGAATAGGGGTTTCCCAGTACTGGGTTGCAGCTGGAAGGGCATCCGCTGTTTAAACATATACCAGAATAGGTGGAAGTTAAGCTGAAGGAAAATGAATGAATGAACATTGGACACACCAGCAGGTATCATTTTAGAGGTTTACAAATGGAAAATCTTCTTCGCTATTGTGAACGGTGAGATTAAATGGGTTAAGTTTTTTTTTTCTTTTGCCGAAGTTATGATTACGATACGATCCGCCAAAGGTAACAAGACGTAGAACAGATTAAATCCTGCTCGTCGACAGCGGAGGTTGTGCTCTTTTCAGACACTGAGGAGAACGGTATTAATTGAGGTCAAAATGCCGGGCCTCACACTCCATTTAACACAATTTCCCCAAGTAAGACCTGCCCTGAACTGGCCGTGCGCCCTCAGGAACTGGCGAAAAAGCCGCTTGAAATGAGCCTGTCATGCCAGAAAGCTTTCCCTGGGATGCGAGAGCAGGGAGATCGCTATATTGGATTAGAGGAGTGTTAGCACATGCTGTGTGTCTTCGGGTGAGTGTGTGTGCTCGCCCATTTGTGTGTGACGCTCCATGCCTGCTGGCAATAATAAAGACTAAATGCCACGTTGCGAATGTGGTGTCATTAATCTTTAGGCGGGTTCCACCCAATCAATGTCTTTTTCTCAGAGGGGCAAAGATTGATATTACGTTTGTAGCTTTAACAGTGTAATCAGAGTGGCTGCACAACACGCCCTCTTTACATCACATCTTAGTAGGAACAGATGCGCGGATGGACATGTTGCAGGGTTGTTCTTGCCACAGGCATTACAAATGCATTATAGTTTCTTTTTTTTTTTTTTTTTTTTTTGCAACATGGCAAGACAACATTAATTAATGTTATTATTCAATTCAATGTTCCACGCTGGTGGAATTATCTTCCCATTCCCACACAGACTACTAGATTCACTGGTATCATTCAAACAACTAAAACCTTATCTTTTTCAAGATCACCTGATTTCCTGTGAATGAAACCAACCATTGCCCCACCACACCACACAGCATCCCCAAATCATTAATAATTGTGAGTGTGCCTCACACAGTTGAGTGGGCTTGAAAAACCACCTGTAGAAAACACACACTTTTATCTCTCGATAATAAATAATTCCTTACATTTATATAGCGCTTTTCTGGACACTCAAAGCGCTTTACACATTGAGGGGAATCTCCTCATCAACACAATCTCACGGCAATTCGTAACTTTTTCATTTAGTGGCTAATTCGTATGAATTTGTACGATCTAATTCGTACAATTTAGTACGATTTGCTTATCCCCCAATGACGGTTGGGGTTAGGGGTGGGGTCAGGTGCCACGCCTCCTTTTAAAAATCGTACCATTTCGTACGACTGAACTCGTACGAATTAGCCACTAAACTGGCAAAACGTAAAATACTTATGTTTTCTCGTGAGATCAGGCTGTCCTCATCCACCACCAGTGTGCAGCATCTACCTGGATAACGCAACAGCAGCCAATTTGCGGCAGACCGCACATCACATACCAGCTGATAGGTAGAGAGGAGACGGAGTGATAGGGCCAATTATGACATGGGGAGGGTTAAGAGGTCATGATGGACAGAGGCCAGTGGGCAAATTTGGCCAGGATGCCAGGGTGAAACCACTACTCTTTTACAAAGAACAACCTGACCACAGAGAGTCAGGACCTCGGTTTAACGTCACATCCAGAAGACGGCACTCATTGAGCAGTATAGAGTTCCGGTCATTATACTGGGGCATTAGGACCCACACAGACCGCAGGTTGGGCGCCCCCTGCTGGCCTCACTAACACCATTTCTGGCAGCAACCTAGCTTTCCCATGTGGTTATCCAGATACTGACCGGGCACAGCCCTGCTTAGCTTCGGTGAGCGACCATGTGAGAGTTGCAGAAAACAAGACAAATTGATAAAAAAGGCTTGCCTTATTTATAATAATATTATATTATAAAATATATAAATATTTTATTTTTGATAAAATGACTTATTATAACATAAATATGATTCAAATTAAATAAAATGTGCACATTTGGACTTTCAAAAATGTATACATTTTTAACAGTTTTTTTTTTTTTATAGATTTTTCTAAACTAACTTCAGCTTTCAATATATTTTTTAACTATTTAGAAATACAGTGTTTGGAAACCCCGCTAAAAACAGCAGGAAAACATCTCTGAAAGACATCTTATTTACTTTGCTTTGATTGTTCATGAAGATTTTAGAAGGTGTGGACATGCTGCTCTTGCCACAGACATAAAGCCATATTAGTTCCCTATTTACTTATTTATGGCAATAGCTTTACTTTAAAGATTTAAAGAGAGCTTGCAGTTTCTCATTTTTGTTACAAACTTAATGTTAAAAAAAGTTAATGTTACTGCACAAGAGAAGACAGTGAGCATGGGTGCGATAATATTAATAAAAATAGCATTCTATTGTTCACCAGAATACAATTTGTGCTAGTAATGCTGTTTTCCTTGAGGCCCGGACTAGTCCACATCTGTGAAAGACCAAGTGGATATTATTTTCTGCTATTACATGAGGTTGCACTATTATCTGCACAATCAGGTTTAAAACTCAATGTCAAAATGATTGAGAAGACCAACCAGATTAATCTTGTGGGTTTAATTAATGTGTGGGTTATGGATTACAGAAATTAAGCACACAGACCAATGTGAAGGAAATTTGATATCCCATTAAAAATAAATAAACATTTCCATATGAGAATGATATTTTATATTATTTATGTTACAATAGTGCAACTGCTACTGATTGTTTGTTAAATTAGTAAAAAAAAATACTAAAAAGATCAATATAATATACTGTCACCAACCATTTTACAAGGTATATCTCCAACTGCTCGTTAACGCAAATTTCTAATCAGCCAATCGCATGGCAGCAACTCAATCATATCTTATATCTTATATCTTATATCTTATATAAATGATATCTTAAGCAGGTCTTTCCCCCCATTTTTTCCTGGCAAACAATATGCAGATTTCTGCATGTTTTTAATCGTTTAAAACAGCTATGTTCTAAAAGATCCCCCAAACCCTCTTTAGAAGGTGGGATGATAGACATGTTGCAAGGCCGCAGGCATAGCAAAGCCACATTAACTCCTTTTTTTTTAGTGATAACTTTTGTTTAAAAGTGGCCAGATTGCAGTTTATCAACTTTTTGAAAGGTAATTTTATTGCAATGTGAGAAGTCGACAGTAAGCACGGGAGAGAAAACATTAATATTCCATCCTATTGTTTACAAGAAAAAAAGACATTTATGCTTGTAATGCAGTTTCCTTTTAGGCCCAGACTAGTGCACATCTGTGAAAGACCAACTCTTTTCAGCACATGATATAATGAGGTTACACTGTTTGTTAGGACACCAGTAGATTATTTTACTTTTTAGCCAATGTTTTACAGGGTTACACATGAGGATATTCCAACCTCTTAAAGCAGTCAGCCAAATGATTTAATATTTGTTCATCAAATATTAATCTGGTGTTCATAATTTAAGGGATTTGTTGGCATGTGCTAAAACTACAGTGTGTCAAAATTAGAAATCATTCAATTTTATACAGGTAACACATTAAATTAATAAGGAAATTTACATTTTTAGGGTAAATATTTAAAAAAAAATACCTTTAAAGGTGGCGTTTCATGCAAATCTGGCTAGAGGAAAACATAAGAACTTACAATAAAGTAACTATCATGATCACCAGTAAGCTAACATTTGCAGATCGCTAGATAACAACAATTCTGCCACTAAACCGAACTACAACTCCCATCAGTCATTACTCCAATCACTCCTGCCACAGCTGACAGTCTTCTGTCATGTAAGGGTCTGGGACAGAGGTGAAGATCCATGTGCAGTTTATTACAAAGAATAGTCAGGCAGGCAACGATCAAAGCAGGGGTAAACAGAAGCATGCAGGAAATTCAAGAGCGTAGTCAAAAGCAGACAAATGGTCAGGTCTACGTCAAGGTCTGATGTGACGCTGTGCACCGAGGCTTCAAAACATGTATCAATAAAAATGATACATCTCGCAGTGTACCAGAGTTTGATTAGTTTTGCTATAATCATGTGATTAGTGACATTCAAAGCTTCATTTTCATATATAGCGCATTTACTGTGTATGGCCACACACCCAAAGCGCTTCACAATCATGAGGGGGGGTCTCCCACACACCACCACTAGTGTGCAGCATCCACTTGAATGATCCAACGGCAGCCACAGGACATACACCAGGTATAGGTGTAGTGGAGAGACAGTGATAGAGCCAATTTGTTTGATGGGGATGATTGGGAGGTTATGATCGTAAGGGCCAATTGAGGGACTTTGGCCAGGACACCCCTACACTTTACGAGAAGTGCCATGGGATTTTAATGACCACAGAAAGTCAGGACCTCAGTTTACCGTCTCATTCGAAAGATCACTAGATGAATGAGTTGGTCAGTTGTGAACATTTGACACTTTTTGCAACAAAGTGCTTTCCCACATTTTAACTAGCAGAGGTCCTCATCGAGCTCTGATTTGGAAACCTTCAAGTAATGTGCCTTAACTTGATAACTTTACTTGAAAACAGATACTTATGCCACCTCAGGTGACTTCTCTCGATGTGGAGGAGCAGCAGCTCTACTCCGAGGTCCTCCTGGGTGACAGAGTTCCTCCATCTATCTGTAAGGGTGCGCCCTGCCTCCTTGTGTAGGAAATTCCTTTCAGCCACTTGTATTAGAGATCTTGTCCTTTCGGTCATGACTCAAAGCTCATGATCATGGGTGAGAGTAGGAACGTAGATTGACTGGAAAATCCAGAGCTTTGCCTTTCAGCTCAGCTCCTTCTTTACCACAACGGACTGGCATTACTGCTACTCCCTTACTTATGAACAAAGCCCCAAGATACTTGAACTCCTCCACCTGGGATAAGGACTTACCTCCAACCTGGAGATGGCAAACCACTTTTTTCCAGTGCAGCACCATGGCCTCGAACTTGGAGGTGCTGATTCTCATCCCAGCTGCATCACACTCTACAGCAAACCGCCCCAGTGCATGCTAAAGGTCCATGCTCGATTAAGCCAACAGAAAAACATTGTTTGCGATTAATAGAGATGAAATCAGTCCCTGAACCAGACCCCCTCCGGCCTAAGCCTGTGCATAGAAAATCTGTCCATAAACATTATGAACAGAATGGGTGACAAAGGGCAGCCCTGCCGGAGCCCAACATGCACTGGAAACAAGTCTGACTTATTGCCGGCAATCCGAACCAAACTCCTACTCTGACAGCCCATAACAAAGCCTATACTCTCTGACCACATACTCCCAGAGCACCTTCTACAGAATGCCATGAGGGACACGGTCAAATGCACGGTCCACAAAACACATGCAGACTGGTTGGGAGTATGCCCATTTATTTATGTTTTTGAATTGCATTATGGAACATTGATCTTTCTTCCAACAACGTTTAACACAGAAAAGTTTTTTAAAAAATTACTTTTATTAACATTTTTAATAGTTTAAAGTGATATTTTGTCTGGGTTGCAGTAGGGCTGTGCAATTTATCGAAAACCCAATTTCGTTTTAGGCTTCTAACAATTATGAAAAACCATTAATCAAGCTAAACGATTATTCCATCATACACCACCCCTTTTCCAGTTGTACACATTTTTTGTTCTGCAAAGCTCAGTCACATGTGGAAACGACTAAAAGCATGTCCTGTAATGCACGGGATGCACATTATTCATTGATGTACGTTTGAAATCATTCATATTTTTAAAAGTGCGAAAGAGCACATGCTGTTGTGGGTATGTGCTGAGCTAAGCCTGGGCAAAGAATCACCAAGAGGCGGCACTCTAGTGCGATTAGAGAAATAGCCACTAGATGGTGCTGCAGCCATTTTGGAATGAAAATTCCAATAGAACAACAGCATTTTATAAGTCTGTAAAATAAACTATTAAAAGTGCTGATGATTGTGATAGTCAGTGTTGTATTGTTGTCTTTTAAATAAAAAACAAAGCAGCTGCTTGCCATCGTGACAGCAATGAGATCCAATGGACAGCCGATCGCTTTTACTCCAAAATGGTGGAATCCGAAGCTGTTGCTGGGCACTGTTGTTGCAATGGAATGTTCTATTGAGTGTCACCTCTTGGTCATTCTAGGCTCTTTGGCCTCGGACAGGCTCAGAGGCAAGCAGATCACACACATGTCTTACGCCATCTTAATGTGAGTGCTTTAATGGTCCAATACATGCACATTTGTGTCAGAGCACTGTGTTTAGTGATCATTTATATTAACTCTCACTTGTGTAATAAACAAGTTGAAAATAAAATGGAATATCAAAAATGGAACCCATCAAAGTTCCATAATGCAACTCACAATCATAAATATATGGAAAACCCTCGTGCGTCACAAAATACGGAAACTTAATTCGTTTTTAAAGTGTGTGCTGTTTTCAATGTAAGTGATGTAAGGTGATCTTGTTAAATATGATCACATATTAATCTGCGCTGCTGCAGATTTAAAAATTTTTGTCTATATACCAAAATTTATCCGTTAACTGTTAAGTTTACATTTTGAAAGGTTTAGTTTTAAAATTTTATAGATTAATGATTTGGGAATACAATGCATTTAGGTACTGTATGCAGCAAATATTCTTAAAAAAAAAACAACACATTTCTGTAAATGTTTTTGACAAATGATAAACTTTGAGAGCATTGAGACGGCTCAGCATTATCACTCCCCGTCCTTGTCCAGAGATCTGCCAAATTGAAACAGAAGGGCCCATAAGGGAGATGGCACCGTTCACTCATAATTTACTCTCGTTCAATCATGTAGTTGGATGAATCTCCCAGGAGTCAGTCAGTTGACATTCTGACTGTTTGTGGGATGTAGACATGCTACGGAAAGACCCAAAACTTAATCAGATAATTCCTCTGAGAGTCTGTTCTGCCAGGTAAGCCACTCTGGGACCTGGCCATTTTTTACAATTTAAGCAGAGGTGGTGATCAGAGAGGTATACTAGAGGCTGGTGTATGACAAATAGCAGTTGCATGAAGTTACTAATATGGCTAGTACAAATACTAGTCACATTAGGTTATTGATATTTAAGTGACAAACCAAACATTTAAAGGTGCACTTGTTACTGTATGTTATTTTAGAATCCTTTTTTTTTTTTTTTGAAATTGTCTAAATGTGTTTAAGGTTTCATTCCTGGGTTGCAGATGCCCTTTCAGCCGCAAAACAGTACACTCATACATTATGGATAATTTACTGTAGATTATTCAATTCACTTAAAGTGCATGTGTTTGGACTGTGGGGGAAATGGTGCACTTGGAGGAAACCCAAACCAACATGGGAAGAAAATGCAAAATCCACACAGAAATGTCAACTAGCCAAGCCAGTATTCCAACCAGCAACCTTTTACAGTGCTAGCCACATTAGCATGACTTTAACTGTATATAATTTTAGTTAGTTGTCAAGGTGACACCATTTCTTAGTTTTTAAATCTTTTTTCTTAGTATTCCATCTTTGTGTATTCACACACTGTTTTACATTACTCTGATTTTACTATAACATATACTCTGCCCATATCTAAAAAAAAATAATTTAATACTTTTTGTAAGGCCATCTCCTCTGAAATGTGTATGCTTTTCAGAAATAATAATAATTTATTGATTTCTGTCTGTTCCCCTAGTCCTGATTCTACTGTTGTTGGATCCATTTGTTTCTCCACTGAAAAAATCCAATCATAAAATCAGGTCTTCATTTTTAGACCTTGTCATCACAAATCCGTCTTCTATTTCCTATTGGAACAATCTATCTGGTGATTTTAAATGGTTGTATGTTTGGTGCAGAATTTTTTTAACAAATAAAATTAAATAAATATATTTAAAAATTATTCACAGAATTTATCCAGTTAAATAATTTTTACAAAAATTCAAAAATGATATTAACATGTCTTGCTCTTTCTGTGAGACTTCTTCTGAATCTGTTGCTCACTTGCTTTGGGAATGTCCCTTTGTTAAATCTTTCTGGTCTGATGTGAATTCTCTAATTGTCCAAAAGGTTTGTGGTGATTTTTCTTTAAGCTATCGACATATTGTTTTGGGGTTTTATATTAAAGAAAAACAATTCCTTAATTCAGCTCTGGCATAAACCTCATTTTATTTATTGGAAAGTAAGTTTTATACACAGATTCAAATTTTCTCAATGTAAGCCATTTTTTTTTTTATACGAAAATTGGAACTGCATTTAAAAACCATCACAGACTCTCACAACAAGCTATTAAACTTATAAAACATGTGCTTTATGTAATATTCTGCATTTAATTGTTTTATTATTGTCATGTGCCCTCATTTATTTTATTTTTTGTTTCTTTTTCTCTCTCTGTCTTTCTTTTGCTTTACCTTTACTATATTTATTTTAAAATTCTTACATTTCTCTTGTTGGAAAAAAAAGTTATATTTCTATGTCTTGTACTATACTTATATCAGTTTTGTCTTTCTATTTGTTGTAATGGCCCATTGTTATTGCAATAATAAAATAATAATAATAATAATAATAATAATAATAATAATAATAATAATAATATATATATATATATATATATATATATATATATATATATATATATATATATATATATATATATATATATATATTTATATATATATATATATATATATATATATATATATATATATATATATACATATATATATATATATACATATACACATATATATATATATATATATATATATATATATATACATACATATATATATATATATATATATATATATATATATACATACATATATATATATATATATATATATATACATATATATATATATATATATATATATATATATATATATATATATATATATACACATATATATATATATATATATATATATATATATATATATATATATACATATATATATATATATATATATATATATATATACATATATATATATATATATACATATATATACATATATATATATATATATACATATATATATATATATATATATATATATATATATAAACAAAAAAAAACATGCATTCCACATGCATAGCATGGCATCGTTAAACATACAAATGATAAATTTAAAACATAATGTGCCACTTGAAAGCAAGCAGATACGATAAAAGTTTAGTAACCAAGCTGAAATCATTACCCGTTTCCTAACTTTACACAACACAAACCAGCACTCCAGGATTTCAGTAGGCTTTAATATCTGCACCAGCGTCTCTCCTGAATGCAGGCGTCTGAGGGGGGGATGTCGAGCTCCGTGTGAGGAGGCTGCTTCACGGTCTGCTGCCAATGATAAGCCTCATGACTATTATTCATCTTCACCGAGCAATAAGGCAGCAATTAAGCGCTTTAATTTACAGAGCAAAGCAGCTTTGAGAAGCCATACATCACCATGTTTCTCTGTACGCAACACTTGTTTGCTACGACGTCCCTGATTGGTTGAATGATTCCGGACTGTGCTGAAATAATAAAGGTAATTCTTGATCTGGATGTTTCGTGGTATTACTGCGTTAACGGTGATAAAGCTGACAGTTAACTTTTTAAGTGTAACAAACAAGCTAGCGCTAACAACAGGAAGCGTACTGTATAACTTAGCCTGAGCTCATACGTTTCAGCATGAGATGTTCCACAACACTGATCCCATCAATGGGGTCAAGTCAAAAAGTCAGTGACACGAACAGTATTATTCAGTGTTAGGAATTAGTATGGCCATGGTTATGCGATATAAAAAAAATCTTTATTTTTGAGTAATTACATTGGGGCAATTTTGTAACAAGCTGAGTGTATCCACGTAATAAATTACAGGCATACTTCTGGACCCGATTCACAAGATGTAGGAACAGTCATCACAGCATTTTATCCTAGAAGATTTTTATTATTTAGATTTTTTTTTTAATTGTCTGAAGAATTAGATTTGTTTGTAAATACACTCACCCACCACTCTATTAGATGCAACTTACAAGTAACGGTTAGACCCCCGTTTGCCTTCAGAGCTGCCTTGATCTTCGTGGCATAGATTCAACAAGGTACTGGAAATATTCCTCAGAGATTTTGGTCCATAGTGACATGATAGCATCACGCAGTTGCTGCAGATTTGTCGGCAGCAAATCCATGATGCGAATCTCCTGTTCCACCACAACCCAAAGGTGATCTACTAAGATCCCTGTTGAGGCCATTTGAATACAGTCAACTCATTGTCATGCTCATGAAACCAGTCTGAAAATTTTCATGCGTTATGACATGGCACATATCCTGCTGGAAATATAGAAGATGCGTACACTGTGGTCATATTTAATCTAAAACTGCATGGTTGAAAGCAATCTAATGTAGGTGTGTGACATTACCTGTAGGGCTGAACTGCTTGAGCTTAAACAAACATCCACATTGCTAAGTTGCTTTCTTATTTGCGAAGAAATAAGTTGTTAAAACTATTATGTTTAGAAATGTGTTGAAAAAATAGGGGCTCTAATAATTCAGACTTCAACTGTAGATATTTATATACACGTACAGTATATACAATATATGCCTTTTTTTAAGATGAGAGGGGTCTCATCTTCTTTCTTTCTTTTGTCCTCTGCTGATCACATGCCTAGGAGGTTTGCTGAAGGTGCAGCTGATGTGCAGCAGGGGGTGGGGGGGGGGTGGCATAATTAATAAACTATGAGAGTTTGCGTTCATTGAAAAATAAGAATGATTAAAAAAACCCTTAAAAGTGACGTTGGCCCACTTCATCCAAACAGGCCAGCCCCGGCCAACTGGACCCAATTCTGAGCACTCACACTTGTTAAACAAACTGGAAAACGTGCCTGCACAGTTCTGTCAGTATAGCGTGAGTGCACCCAAAGAACATAACAGAAATTGACTTTGAGTGTGTCAGCACCTTAAAAAATGAATAGACATAATCACAATTCAGAAATTCAGAATTTTATAGGATCAGCGAGGGAAGAATGTGATTAAGCCAAACGAAGTGATTTATAACATCTCTGGCATGGAAATGAGCTTTATTCAGTTCCCTTATTAATATGAAAGGCGCACAAATTTCATTTCCCTTTACTAGCTAGGTGTTATTTTGTAAACAATCATTTCCAGTCAAGGACCCGCTGTGCCATAGGTGTCACAACGATGACAAAGTGCCTAAACCACGCTTCATTTCAAATAAATTATTCCACGTTATTGACGCTCAGCGCAATCAGTTTCTTCTCAATAGCGTCTGATTCCGACATAAGACGTGGATTTCGCTGAAGAGCCGGCAGCTGCTTAGAGGAGATAGGGCTCAGACCTTTTCTGTTCTTGTTGCACAAACAGGATTACTTTAATCAAGTGTCGTAGCTGGAATATTTGACTATCTCACCCTCGTCACGTCTCTGCTTTTCCGCTGCCACTTTCGAAATTTACAGATTAGGAGCCATTCTTACAACTTCCATACATTAATCTCCATAAAGAACTAATACACATGCATATGAATACAGATGTGTTAAGGGCTGGAATGTCAAAAAGTATTATTGAGATGATTGGAGTCTTTGGAAATGTGTGAGAATACAAATGACAGAAACTTGCTTCTCTATGCGTTTAGGAGAGAGAGGACTAACAATCTTTCATATTTTAATGAAATCTTATAATCTTGAAAAGACTGGCATCATCACAAATATTACTGCTGCATTAAAAATGTCCTCTTTTAATTATTCTGAAGGAAACTATGATCTAATTTTGATATATTTTATCAAATGCTTTAAATGTAATAAAACAAATTGTTTATGCTGCTATGCAATACATTCCACGAGCCATATTTACTCTGACAGATTTTACAAAGTGCAATATGGAAACACATGGATGTTGTGAAATGCAGTGGGCTAATCTAAACTACACTAAGGTGCTTTATATATCTGTAATACTGTGTCTCTGTCAGTTCCAATCAGGGCTTATGACATGTCCTTTGCAACGCAGTGCAAATCTTTAAAGCCGCTTGATGCCTGATGAGAATTGCCACCAACACTGCATACCGCTTTTTGAAAAATAAGTATAAAAGTTATGTCAGTCAGACTTTTTTGTCTTACGCAATACTGCATGCAAACAATAGGGCTCAGGTTCCCCTACATCAGGTATTACGTAAACAGACAAATAAAAGGCACACTTACATAAACACACGTTCTATGCACATTGGCCTGTATAAATTAAATATGTGTGCATTACTGTATAAAAAAATACCTTAAATTCACAGTAAATTACTGACTAATAATTGCATTACTTAAGGAAATTTACAACAAATTACTTTGAGGTAGTTTACAGTAATTTACTGTGATTTTGTTACATTAAATTATTGAGAAATTACAGTCATATATTGTTTCTTCACAGTAGATAGTAAAGTCCATTACTATGATTTAACAGTATTATCTTGTAAAAATAACTATATTTTATTGTGAAGCAGGGTTTCCTCGGCTAGTCATTCTGCATTTAATCTGACTTGTGGAGATCTGAGATCATTTTGGATATTTGATTACATATTTTGTTCCAGTTTATTATGTTTTTTTGGCTAGGAAAATGGTTTATGTTTATTAAAAATGACTTTATGTTTCCATGTTAACTTTATAAAATTAAATAAATATGCAGTGCAATCAAAAATGAAAATTACTATTCACGTCTTTTCAAAACGAGATAAGTTATTTTTTTAAGATGCCACCAAATTGTTTTTGGGGCTGCAATAACATTCTGTTATTTTTTTATTCATTTTTTTTTTTTATATCAAAAAAGTGTCAATACTAGCATTAAAGTTAATTAATATGAATTTTGAATAAAAATTAGTCTTTGAAAAATAAAAAGAGTTTGAATTCCTATAACTAACATTCAAAAGATGTAACCCTTCTAACAATAATTTGCTGTAATCATGCTAATTTGGTTCATTTCACAACAAAATTCTTAATACAACACATTATACTGTGAATATTTACAGTTAAATCCTGTAAAGTCAAACATTACAGTAACATGTTGTAAAAATCTGGATTCCTAGAACAGGGCTATTTCATTGTTAGGCCGTGGGTCGAACTTGGCCCTGAGGCAGATTGTTCTGGTCCTCCAAATAGTGTTACCAAGACATCAAAAATTAAATTTAGTTCAGTCGAAAAACGGCCCCTAAATTTATGAAACGAAATGCATCTTTTAAATACAGCGCGAGCTGCAGTTAAAGGCTGCGCAGAGCGTGAGTCCCCTGACATCAAGCGAGTGGCAAAACTGCTGCAACTAAACAAAGTTATGCCACCTGTGCGCTAGTTTCGAATTTATACATCAAGTCTAATATGCATGCACACTGAATTAACAATAGCAGCGGGCCATTCACATATTGCATTTTTTTCTGTGTGCAAGTTTGTTATTTCCAATGTAAGAATATATACGCACAGATGCACGCATTAGATAACGACTCACACTGTAGCGTTGATAGTTGTGCGTGGCTTTCGGTGCAATGTAAACAAAAGATATGTTAGACAAATTATTACAATTTATTAAAATGATTATGTATGCATGAATGCAGATGATCACAACAGTTCATTTAACTACCTAACAAATTAAAAGCTTAAATTTAAATTAGATGTGATAACCATGAAACCTCAGACTATATAATCGTACAACCCAAAATCTGAATGTAGAAGAACCTACTTAAGCAATACATTGCTTTTGTTGTGCTTTCAAATACAACATTTGGAAAAAAAAAAAAAAGCCACATTGTACAATGCAGTGATGGTATGTAGTTTCAAAATGCAATATGTTAACATTTTCATGTAGAAAAATCCAATGTAGAGGTCTTAGGGAGTAAAAAAAAAAAAAAAAAAAGAAAAAGAAAAAAAAAACCCTACAATATGGGCTCATATGCTGTGTCACTCTTATTGCAAGTCCTGTCTCTCCAGCCCCTAATTTGGGATGCTTTTTATGAACTGGCCCCCATGACAAGACTGGTGTACAAGATGACAATTGACCAGTGAAAAAAAAAAGAAAATCTATCAAACTTCACACCTTAAACTTAAAACGTACATGAATGTAAAATAAAAATAATAAAAAGAAATGAAAACTACGATGTAATACAAATGATAAGCAGCATTTATTAAATGTTCTACTATGAAAAGAAAACATCTGCTGTGTAAAACATATGCTGGATAAGTTGGCGGTTCATACCGCTGTGGTGACCCCTAATGAGTAAAGGGACTAAGCAGAGGGAAAATGAATGATGAATAAATATTTCTTAAATTATATTATTAGGGAGAAAGTCTGAATGTGTGAATATAAAATCAACTTTACCTCAATGAGAGGACTGTACTGGACAAACAGCTTAAGTTTCTTAAGTTTCTTCCCAAACAAACTGATCACTAAAACAACTCAAGCTTCCAAACAAACCAGATCATTAGACTGAAATAAGACAGATGAGAGATCATTTTTTTATGCTTTTTTTCCAGCGCCACACATATGGTCATTCATGAGGTAAGATAATTGTTTATTCTGTCATTCTGCTCGGTAGTAAAAAAATAAAAAAAAATAGAATACTGGCATATTAAAAACGGCTTAGTCATGTTGCAGGTGCTACATTGGAAAAGGAAAATCTATATACTTTATGTTAATTAAAACAAGTTACTCATCAGCCCAGGTGCAGAATCATATTCAATATGAGGATTTCTAAACAGACCACATCCAATATTTCGATGACAGTTTTTAAATATAAACAGTAATTGACAAAAATAAGCCAATTCATTCCATTTTCAAGTGTATTGATCAAACACAGGACATTCAATTATGAAAAACCAGCCTTATCTATTATTTTCTACCTATTATGAACATTTCTGAGGAAATGAAAATGAAAACAAAGCAACATTAGTTAAGAAAACTTGTTTATACCAAGCATGTCCATGACCTGGAAATACGAATTCAGGCAGCAGAAAACAAACATATCCACTAACATCAGGCTCTTTCATTTATCAGAAGAAAGCAGTCAAATTATGAACTCCAGTGTGTTCATATACAGTTTATGAAGTGGACATTAGATTCTCATATTGGGTTCAAATTGATTTTAAGGCTTGAAGTTGATTTGAGGGGTGTGCTTACCTTAGCAAGATGTACCCAGAGAGGAAATAGCATTCTGAGAGATCCTCTTCAATTTTTAAGATTAGGTTTTATCTTCCTCCTCATTTTATGGTGGGTTGCATCCATTTTATTTTTATTTTTAATTAAAACGTTAGAAACCACTTATTGAGTTTACTTTTCTGTTCTGAAACACTTAGTTGAATGTTTTGGGTTGAACAATAAAAAGAGCCCGCCTACTTTTTTTAAAAACAACCAATAGTCTTTGGCTTTCATTCGGTCATGAACTATGATTTGTTGAACCACTGATAGGCAGGATTTGGATTTAGGGTTTAGGATTGGCTGTTAATCTGGCATAATTTGTATAATTTTAACATATGCTAGCTCACACAACACATTTTAAATATCACAATCACAATTTATGAAAGATAGCAAACATCAAATACAATAAACAAACTTTAATCACAGGAATTTAGCAATTTCATTTCAATAAAGGGTTCCAAAAATAAGTACAAGATTGATTAAATTCAACAAACGTAATACTCTAGTACTAGAATGTTTGCCGTACTTTTAATTGTACTCTTACCTTCCGGGAATGAGTGTACAAGCTGATGACAAATGATCAGATCTATTCTGTTCAAATCCTGAAGGACGACATCCTCAAACATCCTGATCTTTGTGTTGTGTTGCAAATCCTGCCTAGGTGTTCAAGAGTGTTAAGGGTGGGTGAAGTACTTATCCACTGAAGGTTTTCACCTTGGGAAATACAATTTACAGACAGTGTATACAATGCAGTGGATGAAGAGAGCAATTGTTTGTATTATACCCTTGTATTTAATTCATGACAGAACTGATAAAGAACAACCCAGTCATACCTTTAAAACATCTCTAAATAAGATTTTTAATAGCATTTTAAAACTTTAAAAGTGAAATTTAAAATGAAAAGTGATTTTTTTGAGCAGTGCAGCACAGTGGCAGTGTGTAGCACAATCGCCCCACAGCAGAAGGTCGCTGGTTTGAGCCCCGCCTGGGTCAGTTGGCATTTCTGTGTGGAGTTTGCATGCTCTCCCAATGTTAGCGTGGGTTTCCTCTGGGTGCTCCGCTTTCCCCCACAGTCCAATGACTGGCCATAGGTGAACTGAATAAACTAAATTGGTTATAGTGTACATGAATGTGTGTGAATGTAAGAGTGTATGAGTGTTTCATGGTGTTAGGTTGCAGCTGGAAGGGCATCCGCTGCGTAGAACATTTGCTGGTTAAGTTAGCGGTTCATTCCACTGTGGCTAACTCTGATTAATAAAGGGACGAAAAGAAAGTTAAGTAAGCGCAAGTTTAGTAAGCGGTACTGTGCATGTTTTGAACTTGAGAAGCTGATCTCATGAGGAAACTTAACTATTTCATGTATTGTCAGGAAAAGAACTCATATTTATGGATTCACTCACCTTCCTTCAGCTTATTCCCTGCTTTATCAGAGGTCGCCACAGCAGAATGAACCACCTATTACTCTGGCACATGACTTATGCAATGGATGCCCTTCCAGCCATAACCCGGGATTAGACCACAGTGATCCAAATGCTGGGAAACACAACACACTCAATCATTCAAACACACTATGGCAAATCTAATTTATCGCAGAAACTACATTGCTAACAAAAAATAAAACAAATGTTGGGTTCTACACAATCAATTTGTGTTGGGACAACATTAAAGGACTGAAGGTACTGTAACTTAGTTTTTACAAATTTAATTGAATTAAACATGAAACTATTTAGTTGTGCCCAAATAAACTCAAAAACTTAATTTCAGCTTTATTTAAAAAAATAGTTTCAACAAACAGCAAACATTTTTTTTGTCTACACAATAAAAAAAAAGTGAGGTTCCACACAGTTCCTTCATGTTTTTCCAACACAAATAAAGTTAACTTAGTTGTTTTTAACCATTTTAAGTGGATTAAACATAAACAATTTGGTTGCACCACCCTCAATGAAAACAAATAAACCAAAACAAACTCAAGAATTGTGTTGATTTAGTTCATTTTACATAAGTAGTTTGAACAACCAGCAAAAATTATTTTTGAGTGTATTCAGAAACAGGAGAACATGCAAACTTGACACAGAAAGGCCTCTTGATCCAGCCAGGACTCAAATCAGCGACCTCCTAGCAGCGAGTCTTAATGCAACAGTCCTATCTACTTATCCACCTAAACCCAACTGTCAATGCTGAAAAAATATTCAAATATCCTTGGATTTACTCTTTTTTATGTTAAGTGGTTGTAAACAATTAATGTGGGCTGAATTTAAACAAACAAATTAAGTTGAACATTATTAAATTTAATTAGTTTGTTTAAATTTAACACACAAAAAAAATTGCAACAGTTTTGCATGCAGCACTTTTTCAGTGAATGGGAGATGAGCAAAACCATACCAAGATTTACAAATGAGATTATATAAATCCATACAAATTAAGCCGTGGTCACACTGCATTTTTCTCCCCATAGACTTTCATATGCACACAAATGGCACAACAAGTTTTGTAGTTTGCTGCGTTGCAAAGTTCAAGCTTGGTGAACTCTGACCCGGGAAATTACACCAATTGACTGTCAAGACCTCTCTGGACAGAAAGTTAAAATATGGACCAATCGCTCGCTTTTTTTAACATCTAATCATGTTGTTTAATACCGACCCTTTTCACCGCGCCATACAACAGAATTGTTGCAAGCACAAACTCTAATGTGACTGCAGCTTTAGCCACTGAAACAAAATGTTTGGGTGAGATTGCATTGTGAGTACACTTAGCATTGTTTACGCCGATTTCTATGTCAGAATTAGATATCAGGATCTGAACCTTTTTAATTGTCAAGAAACTCAGACTCATTCTGAAAACGTACCACTATTTACATTTCTGGAGAGTGCCAAATACATCTCAGGATGTATGTTGTTTTGCAGTTTTTGTTTTCACAAATCCACCAGAGGCCGCTGTGTACACTTTTTGAGATCTCAAATTTCTTTCACCTGCTGTTCTTGTGTAAATCCACCTGAGACCGCTGTCAACTGACTGACTGACTGACTGACTGACTGATCGACTGACTGGCCCACCCTCTTGGTCCCTAAACCCAACCAAAAGTTTTTTTTCATAAGCATGGCCCAGTAGCACTCGTTGTAAAGACGAAATGCAGCCATAATGTACATACTTCTGACTACATAATTCTGGTTCTCCAGGAATATATATAGGGCTACATTTTCAGAATGAACTTATGTTGGAAATGACAATGATGATGGGAAAATAGAGAAAGCAAGCAGACAGATGCCATGTTTTAACAAAACTCGATGAACAGCTTTCAGATATTCGACTTTGGAAATTCACAAAAGTGGTTAGGACAGTTTTAAAGTGCCAAATGGAGGTGTGTGCGTGAGAGAGAGAGAGAAAGTGAGAGAGATAACCCTGTATACTGTCAGTCATCTTCTCTGGTTCTGTGGAGGGAGAGGAGGCTCCCAGTCTTTTTAATTCTCCGTGAATCTTCTGTCCATCACCACACTTTATCCCTGCTTTAGAGCTCGGCTCAGACTCACGCACTGTCACTTTCCTGACAAACTACACCTATGCACGGAGACACATCATAAACTGTCAGAAAAAGGGGGAAAGAATCCACCCAACTCAAGAAAAAGAGGAAACCTGTACAGATAAACTCCATACATATTTCCCTGCACACTGCCATTGAATAACTCTTAAGACATTTACTTTTAAAACTTCAAACTACCATTAAAACTTTTTTTTTTTTTTTTACAAGTTTAAAGGATTTAAATTACACGGCCAAATGAATAGTAGCTCCAACACACAGGCTTTGAAGCTTTTTGTTATGTTTAACCTCATTTTAGTCTTTTAATAAACCCAGCACATTATTATGGATTAGGCTCTTGGCTAGAAGCTGCAGGTAAGCAATTCAAGTAGAGGTTTTAATTTGACCTAAAATTAACCATGCCCATTTTCTAGAGCTTTGACAGCACCCTACTTGGATTAGCCATTTTAATTATCACAAATGTCAAGCGGGGCTAAGAACCTGCTCACAACAGGCTAAAAACACCAAACAAAAATGACTGAACCACTGATAGCATTTTCTTGGGGTGTATATATCCCTACGATTCAATGAAATCCCAGAATCCCAGAGACACGCTCACGGTCATTAGAATTGCTTCAGTTTTTTATTTTTTTTATTTCTTCTTGATGTCCTAGTATAAAACTGATGATAAAAATACATGTCAAATTATATATGCAAGCGTGTCTAAAATCCAACACATAGACATTAAATAAAAATTGCAATAGAATGCAATAAAGATTTAGGCATATATTAATAAAAATAATGTTAGAGTTAGATTTGCATACACTTAAAAAAATATATAATATACAGCTCACAACTTTAATGCATATAATTAAAAGGTGCATGTTTTGAGTATTCTTTTAATATAAAGAATGTGTATAGTGATTATTTTATTCATCATTATTTAAGGTTAATATACTGACTAGTTATTTTGAATAACGGAATGTTATATTGTAATTTATATAGTTTATATAGTGTATATATATTTATTGTTACACATTGTAATGTCCTGCATATAAATATTCCAAAAATTATTATTAAAATATTACAATTTGAAAAACAAATCTGTTGTTTAACAAGAAGATATTGTTAATCTATTTTTAAGAAACAAAGTGCTCACATACTTACAGATATTAAGAAAATGCATTCAGCATTTTTGTGTTTTTAATGTTGTAAGCCACGAGAATGTTTTTTTTTAGTTTCACATTATGTAAATTTGACTGTTGATTTATATATATATATATATATATATATATATATATATATATATATATATTTATATATATATATATATATATATATATATATATATATATATATATATATATATATATATATATATATATATATATATATATATGAAGGGGGTAAACTTGTCATCAATCCCAGTTGTAAGAGCAACACATAGTAACTTGATTTAGTTGATCATTTGGAAAAGTGGCCAAAGACCCACAATTCTCACAGAAATCAGTCAAGTTTGGTGAAGGAAAAATCATGGTTTGGGGTTACATTCAGTATGGGGGTGGCATTAATAACATCAACAGCCTGAGGTATCAAGACATTTGTGTTGCCCATTTCATTACAAACCACAGGAGGAAGCGAATTCTTCAGCAGGATAGCGCTCCTATCCTGAATCCAAATAAATCTTGATGAACTCTAGGAGTCCTGCAAGAACGCTTTCTTTGCCATTCCAGATGACTATATTAATAAGATAGTTGAATCAATGCAGAGATGTATGGATGCAGTCCTCCAAGCTCATGGCAGTCATACATAATATTAATTATTTTTCCACTGCACCATGACTTTATATTTTATACTGTACATTATTTCTGATAACTGACAAGACTTTTCTCTGAGCAAAGTCAGACCTTACTTTCCTAATTAAATAATTAAAAAAATCAAAGCATGATCAAATTCTGATTTGGTAAAATAAGCGTAATGTAGAGGCCTGCCTTTTATTAATGCCACTTCTGATCCTAAATGATCAACTAGAAGTGTAGTTATTATTTTTTGTTTCTAAAACTTGGATAGGCGACAAGACTTTTGACTTTTTTTCAGTGTATGGATCTACAGTAAGGGGGCTTCCCTTATAATACAACTAAAACACAGATTGACGTTAAAAAAAAAATAATAATAATAAATAAAAGATTAAATAAATAAAAACTCGCTAAGGATGCGTTGTCTCTCAATTGATAAGACATCCACTCATGAGATATCCCTATAATCTAAAATGTTCAAAGTCAGAATATAATGGAAGTTATTGTGATAAACATCCAATTGAAACAGTCCTGAAATCACATTGCATAAATGTTTTGCATAAATGATTTACATGATTTACTTTTTTTTTTTTTTTTTTTTGGGGGGGTGGGGGGGGTTGGGGGGGGGGGGGGGGGTTGGGGGATCATTCCCATCTTCCAATTGGATCATTGGAAGATGGGTGTTACTAAAAAAAAAAAAAACTGAGGAATAGACAAAAAGCAGGGCAGAAACCAAACGCCCCAATAGCCCCTCCCAAAAGGCATTCAATATGACCACAAGTCATTTTAAGGTTGAAGGCAAGGTTATACTATTTGATAAAACAATATATGGTCAAAATAATGATTACAAAATAATGAAGTGCACAGATACATTGTTTATAGCAAGAACAGTACATTTTGATTTCATGACGACTTTTAGCATTTTAAAAGTGAATCACTTAGTCAAAAAACAGGTTAACCTCTTGATAAAACGTATCAACTGTTTACTTCTTGAATCTCACTGTTTTGCTTGCAGTACTTGAAAAGCTGTACACATTAAACGGTACATATAAAAAAAAAAAAACACACACAAGTGTACTTTAGGCTTTAAATTTGCCAATTTTGAGCAGAGTTTCAAAAAATAGGTCATCTATTATTCATTTGGGCAACATTTTTTTGAACACTTCAGAGGATCTTGCCGTGGGCTCTCTACTGCTCATCAGAACAGTACACATAAACAGTCTATGTTGTTTGATCAGCTTTTTGTACACCAGTTCTTAATATTCACCATGGTGTCAGAAGTAAGAGACTCTCTGAGTCTTCTGTTGGGCTGACAGGTGAAGTAATGGCCCATCTTTCCTCCAACTTCTAATCCTGTTTACTCTCCTCCTCGGATGCTGCCTTTCCCGTCGTTTGGAGTCTGGGGAGAAGCTCTGTAAACACACAACCTTCTATATTCATGCCAATTTACAGGCCTAGCAGCCCAAGGCTCTACTTTTGCAGATTATGAATGCTTTAACCTGGCTTTCCACACCTCTTGGTAATTTCTTCGGGTTTATCTTCTCCGGACCACATTTTCTAACGTGTGTCACTTTCGTGTGCATTTACATGTATAAACGCCGTGACCGCATTGGCTCCGTGAAACACATATAGAGCTTTTCTTGATATGCCGCCATGGCATCAAATTCTACTGGTGTGCAATTGTCAAATTAAATGATTAGTTTTGCATACCAAATTAGGTCCGTGATCAGTTTGATTGAAGTGGTTGAACAAATGAAGTGATATTCTAAAGCATGGAGCAGTGGAAAGGCTGATTTCTCTTTGGCATGCGTGTACAGTATGTGTGTGTGCAGTTACGTCTGCCGCATGACATGTGAGTAATGCAGCAAATTAGTAAATGATGGCAGCCTCTCTTTAGATCAGGTGCCACTTACATCTGTGTATTTAATTGATAAGGGAGAGTGTGGGAAATACTCTAAGTGAATACATTAGTGGCATTACAGAGCTGACTGCAGGCATACAGATAATGTGATTAATATGAATCTTAAGGTGAATTTTTATTATAAAATAAGTTAATAAAAAAAATTATATATATATATATATATATATATATATATATATATATATATATATATATATATATATATATATATATATATATATATATATACATACATACATACATACATACATACATACATACATACATACATATATATACACACATATATATATATATATATATATATATATATATATATATATATATATATATATATATATATATATACATACATACATACATACATACATACATACATACATACATACATACATACATACATACATACATACATACACACACACACACACATATATATATATATATATATATATATATATATATATATATATATATATATATATATATATATATATATATATATATATATATATATATATACATTTAATAATTTACCTGCATTTTTTTTGCTGCCAAAATTGAAAGGAATATTCCTTGAAGAAAAAAAAATCATCATAATTTACTTCCTTAACTTCATATTTCTTCCTTTAAACACAAAAAATATATATAATATGTCAATAAATCAACAAATAAATCAATCAGCAAATCAATATATTAATAAAATTAAGATATACATAATGCTTTTACTTTACTCATCCTTGTGTCTTTCAAAATACATTGACTATTTCTCTTTAGGAAAATATGCCAAAGATTTATAGCAGAAATTGAGGATGGTATATTGTCTGAACATTAAAAAAGTGAGTAAACGTTGCTTTGAAAGCAACACCCACAAGGAAAGAACCTATGTGCGCGTATATATGCGCATATATTAAATCTACAGTTAAAGTCAGAATTATTAGCCCCTCTGTTTATTTTTCCCAGTTTCTGTTTAACGAAGAGCAGAATTTTTTCAACACATTTCTAAATTTAATAGTTTTATTAACTCATTTCTAATAACTTATTTATTTTATCTTTGTCATAATGGCAGTAAATAATATTTGACTAGATATTTTTCAAGACACTTCTATACAGCTTAAAGTGACATTTAAAGGCTTAACTAGGTTAATTAGGTCAACAAGGCAGGTTAGGGTAATTGGGCTAGTTATTGTATAATGATGTTTTTTTTTCTTTTGTAGACTGTTAAAAACACATATAGCTTAAAGGGGCTAATAATTGTGAACATAAAATGGCTTTTAAAAAATTAAAAACTGCTTTTATTTTAGCCAAAATAAAACAAGTAATACTTTCTCTAGAATAAAAATAAATAAATAAAAATGAGACATGCTGTGAAATCATTTACTAATTATGAGACATGCTGTGAAATGTTCCTGTTAAATATCATTTGGAAAATATTTTAAAAAGAAAAAATAATTTAAAGGGGGATAAATTTTGACTTCAACTGTATGTGTATTAAAACATATCTACGTATATAGGTTTTTTTCCATTTCGGCAAGCTGACTTCACTTAAAAAAAAGTGAAACCTGGAACTGTTAAGTTTTTTTTTATTTTTTTTTTTTAATTAAGCAAATAATACAGATTTTAAGGCAACATGTTTTCTCACTTGAAATCATCAAATTGCTTTAAAATAAACAGGTAATTTTTAAACAGCGATTAGTTCATTCTATGCAGTATATAAACACTGTAAGTAGTATTTTTATACCCATTGACATGCAAAATAATATATTTACAGTTGTTTTCATGAATTAATATGAACTAATCCTAACTAATATTAACTAATATAAACTAATTAATCTTAAAAATATAATTTTAAGTCATCTGGAATGGCAAAGAAAGCGTTCTCGAAGGACTCCCAGAGTTCAACAAGACTCTTTGGAGTCATCTTCATTGCCTCCTCCTTTATCTTTCCCAGACATGCTCAATAATGTTCATCTCTGGTGACTGGGATGGCCAGTCCTGGAGCACCTTGACCTTCTTTGCTTGCAGGAACTTTGATATGGGGGCTGAAGTAGAAGAAGGAGAGCTATCCTACTGAAGAACTTGCCCTCTTCTGTGCTTTGTAATGTAATGTAAGCACAAATGTCTTAATACCTCAGACTGTTGATGTTGCCATCCACTCAGCAGATATCTTGCATTACCCCATTCTGAATCTAACCCCAAGCCATGATTTTTTTATGACCAAACTTGGTTGAACTGCTAGTCCGTATTATGACTAAAGTATAATAGCACTCATCTCAATTAAGTTCAAATGTACTTCTGTCTCCCAGGTGGTGAATTCAGTTTTATGGCCCTCATCTGCCTGTACTTAAGAACATCTAAATAGGTTGGCAGGTCTCTCAAACCCTCTTCAACACTCCGACCGTCTTCTCAACCTCTGCTTTTAACATGCTGAACTTCTAAACCATTCATTATCTTACCAGTTTTTCCTCCCTGTGCTTCTGCACTACTAACAAGTGAACTATGACAGCCCTATTCTATCATTGAAATGATTAATTTGAATAGCCAAAGGTTTCCTCACAATTATTTCTCCATTTATATATCCGAGGGCCTTTATAAACCGCTATGGCTATCTGCGAGAAATCTGGGCCACATTTTCTCCATTCATTTTTGCATAAGATCCATTACATTGCCGCAGGGAAGAATTTTTAATCTGCCCCACTTCAATAAGCACATCTCTGCCTATACCTTGAAAATAATGTAAAAGTAGTGAGAGGGTTATTATTTATCAGTGCCAATATTGATACGAATACACAGAAATGCACTGGTAAAATGTCTAGAGCAGGATCTAAAAAAGACTGTACTAAAAATAAAAGTAAAACAAAGACATAAACTAACCGGAAACTGATAATACCTATTTTTTTAATGATATGTGCTTAACAATGAAAGGTTTTTGTTAAATGAACGGTTTTGCACCTGCCTTATTTAGTTCGGTTGAATCGCACTACAGTTTGTTTTGCCTCTTGATGCAGTTTGTTTAGCAGGTGGGAACAGGGCCGGAGTGGGACTCCTTTTCAGCCCTGGAGTTTCAAGCCTCAGACCGGCCCACCTCAGTTCACGACTGACTATATTAAAATAAGGTCATTTCCAATTCAGTTTCTAATTACACTATCACGTCTTTTTTTGAGAAAACAGCTGCTTTAGAACTTCAAATGTTCGACAACCCAAACAGTATTATATGTCTCAACAGTAAAAATGAAAATAATAATTTACTCAGGCAAGGATCAAACCCGGATTGTCGACGTTATAATCTAACGTGCTAACCACTGGGCCACAACGGTTGTTTAATGAGAGGTGACTTATAACATTATGAACCTGCAGGCTGGTTATACATGAAAATAGCAGAGAGCTGTATTAAATTAATGAATAAGAAGACTGTGGTCAAGTAAATAAATAAATTAATTTAAAAAGTGTGACTGCTTAGAGCAACAGATTCTGGAGCTAGGGACACCGGCCCTCGTGGCCAAAAAACGGACCGGCCCACCGGGAATTCTCCCGGTCCTCCCGATTAGCCAATCCGGGCCTGGGTGGGAATATAGCAATCACACTCAAAAGCAGACCAAAAACGCATACCGAGACCTCCTTGAATATTGATTCAGGATCCTCCTGACGAGGTGGTCTCGGTACGTTTTCAACGGAACCCTGAAGCGAGTCAGTTGTGATGAGAACATGACCTGAACTAAAACAGACCCAACTGCAAAAAGTACTACAACTTTTTAGACTAATCCAGCTGCAGTAGTCCAGTGCGCTGTGCATCATGGGATGTGGAGGAAAAAATTTTGTTGACAACGCTTTAACAACAAGTTTAAACGGAGAGAGAGAGAGAGGGAAGGAAAAATGTTATCTTATAAATGATGATTTCCAGAAGATAACCATGTCGCAGTTTATCCAAATTAATTCCTGCCTTCTCCTGAAGTGACTTGCAATGCGCCTTTGCCGTTTGCAATGCATTAAAACATTGTTTTAAGCCACAGCCAAGGATCATTCTTGAAATGTATAGCTTGTCTAAAGTGATGTATACACACTATATAGTATACTATGACCAGGGAAACAATCAGCCAGTGCAGTCGTCCCTATAGTAAAAAACAACATTTTTGTATATGCCGGTTTGTTTACTTTCAGGAGTTCCATTGGCATTTTCCCACACGTTAATTTTGACCAATCGAAAAGCAGTTTAGGAAATAACCAGCAGGTACACAACATCATAAGGTTAAATTTAGGTCAAGACGTCAGGTGACTAAAATTTAATGTCTGTCCAGCTTCTAAGGACAACATTATTTTGACATCCAATGATGGCGTCAAATTACATTGATATTTGGTTGATTTTAGGTTGTGTTGGAAAGTGACCATAATCCATTGTCTGATAGATGTCTTAATGGTAACGTCCACCCAACGTCCATTTCCAAACAAAATCCAATGTGCTCACAACGTTGGGTACTTTTGGGTACAACGTCAATATGACATCATGTTGACATTCTGTGCCTGCAGGGTATGTTTGATAACTTTTGGCCAATGAGTCATGTGGATTTTGTCACATGACTGCGTTTTGGTTCTTTTTATAACTGGTTCACACCAAAGTAATCAGTTTTGTGTGAAAAGAATCGAAAAAATGGCACAAAAATGCTACATTGTATCATTTGTTGCCCTTGGTCCAGACCAAATAAACTGAACCACAGATGTGAAGGCACCCAAAGACTTCAACATACTATTGACATTGTCAGAAGAATCAATTCTTCATATATATATATATATATATATATATATATATATATATATATATATATATATATATATATATATATACTATTTATTATAGTTATATATTATATAATATATAACTATATTATATATAGTTATATATTATATAACTACAATATATATATATATATATATATATATATATATATATATATATATATATATATATATATATATATATATATAATAGTTGAGAAAAGGTTTATTTTTTTATCTAGATTGATCTCGGAATTAATCTACATTAAAATGGCACAGGGCTACGGTGCAAAAAAAACCCTCAAAAATAACAACTGCCCCAGTAAAAGTTTTGAGAAACGATTCACGTGTATTAATTCAGAGTGGTCATTACTGAATAAAGCTGTTAGGGGCGATTCACATTTGGCTTCTTTTGCAAGTGACAAGTTTGTTATTCATAGCCGAAACAATGCTGGTGAAAGCAAACCCAGAGCTCCCAGAGTGAATCCCGGTTGGTGCACGCTGATAAAATCTGCAACGCTCATGTGCTGTAAAACCAGAGTAACAGCCTTTTATGCAGACATGTTGGCACGCAATAAGTTTTGCAAGTTGACAAAATGACCAGCTAAAACCAGCTTGACCAGCCTGTTTTAAGCTGGACATAGTTGGTTTGGCTGGGCAACCATGGCAGGGCTGGTCAAGCTGGTTTTAGCTCATTTTTCAGCCTGACCAGCTAAAGGCTGATTTATACTTCTGCGTCAAACGCCTAGCATAGCCCTTCGCCGTGGCCGTCGGTGTCGCTGACATGCACCTCTCAAAAAATGTAACTACACGTCGCAACGACGCGTAGCGCAAGCTCTATGATTGGTCGGCTTGGTAGCGCTGAGTCTGGGCAGGACCGAGAGCTGCGTGAATAGTGCGAGCCTGATGGAGCGATTGTTTACAAGTGTGGAGTCCCGTGAAGGAGCTCTGGATGGAAAGTTTTGTTTTGTGTTTGCCTCATAGTTAAAGTTGTTGCATGTCCGCCGGTTCCTGCCTCAAAATGAGCGAGTTTGAGCCACTTGTACATCCCGGAAGTGTTCAGGAAAAGCAAAACAGCAGCGAAGAAATTCGAAACAGAGGAACATTTACACCTCACTGCCAACTAGCGTTTCGGAAGTGTTAATGCAGACCAACAGAGACAGCGCGCAGAAGTATAAATGCACAGCTACGCGCGTTGCATGCGCCGTGGGTTACACCGGTCACTCAGAAGTATAAACCAGGCTTAAGACCAGGCTAGAAAAGGCTGGAAACCAGCCTGAAAATGGCCAAAACCCCTCTAAAACCAGGCTGGTCGAGCTAAAACCAGCTAACCAGAAGGTTTTTTTTTTTTTTTCAGTAGGGCATTGACTTATATAGTAGGAAAAAAATGCTATAGAGGTTATATCTTCTTTTGTGTTCAACAAAAGGAAGAAACTCAAACATGTTTGGAACAAGTAAATAATGACAATTGTCATTTTTGGGTGAACTATCCCTTTAAAATATTGGTGGCATCGTATTGTGTTCAGTATTGCGATACATAGCCTACTGTTACACCCCTGATGAAAGGTCAAACAAGATAAGGTCAAACTCTGCAATGTGAGCGAGGACTTTATTACAGCCATTTTGTGAGATTACGCAGGCACATTGGCTTGGCAAAAGTAGTGATTAGGAAGCAGCCTTCCCGTGTCCCGCTTCCATATGGGTCTTTACAGCTCCACTGAAGCCATTAATTTAGGAGGATCAGTGCGAGAAATATCAGTACCCACCAAAATTTGCTCGGACTCACAGGCGATATCGAAGGGCACCAAACGACATGCAAGGAAGACTTCCAAAAGACTCCATGACCGTTTTACGACTGCTCCCTTTACAGCCGGACTTGTATTTACGGTTAAATCCCCCGGTAGCCCAGCAAGTCGGAGCAGTTCTCCGGAGATTACATCCATGTTCGCACTCTTACCTGTCAGTGTTCCTGACAAGCTTATACCTCTGAGCTCTCGGAATAAACTCCTACACCTTCGCTGTGAAATCTGCTTTAGCAAACTCCATTTCACACCTCAACTGTAGACCGGTTTCATAACTTAATGTCAAACTGTGGTAAATAAACATGTAGGATGCGGCTTATTGAGTTGATGCTTAAGCCCTTCTGAAGAAAAAAAAAAAGATGAAGATTTGGGGCTGTTTTGGTAAACATGACCATGGTCATACTGTTTTGGCAAGAACTGTTCATGCAGGTAATTATAATATTTGCATCTTAAAGGGTTAAAAAAGGACACTGAAAATTTCAATTCAAGATTATTGCTATTTTTATTGATTATATCATCCGGTGTGGATACCAGTCTGGTTATTATACTAGATAGATATTGTTTTTGACCTGGATGCTCCTATTCACACTTTTTCTAGAGATTTTTTATCAGTTTAGGTACATTAAACCTTTTTTGAATTTAAAACAGGATGTGTGCTATCAAAAATTTATATGTTTTAGGAATTTTAGCACTTTAAATGACAACTTTTTTTACATAAAGGCAATGCTGTTTTATGAGAAAAAAAAAACTAAATGATTTTGAACTGTAATTTCCCTACTAATTTACACTAATTGCTAAGCAGGTTTTATTATTACTTTAAAGGTGCAGTATGTGATCTGCCTAAATCCTATTTGTTTGCATAATATCTTTGAAACATAACTCCTGCTGTCCAAAGCCACGCCTCCCGAACATGAAATTAAATATGACAGCAGACAACCCACTAGTTCATGTCATTCGCCAGTTAGAAAACTTTATAGTACTTTATAATACTACAATTTCAAACAAAAACTGTTTAATATCTAGCACGTTTTCAGTTGTGTAGCAAGCAAACTTGTCATAATGTGCAATATTTCATGCATGCAAGGATCACTGGACTCACTCTCTCACGCATTTTGTCCTAAAGCGACTACTGTATGCTTAGTGGTTGGCTGGCGACATGAAAGAATTACACTTATTACTAAGCCATACTGCCATTTCAGACTGAATATTAAAAGTTGCATGGTAAACAATATAGGAAGCGCTTCACAGGTTGTCAGTCAAAAACGAACCTATGTGATGTGAGGCTATGCAGTATAGCGCTATTTACTGATGTTTTGTTTTAAAACTTAATCAAATCTACATTATTGATTTTGTAAAAGGTCCCTTATGAAATTAAAAATAGTCACATCAAGCTTTCGCCAGTCGATTTCAGTGACTTTGAAAGAAGCTTTCTTAAATATTCCAACTGTTCTTTAATAATAATAATTTTGGCCATCACTATACAAAACAGATTATACTAACACAGCCACATTATTATTTCTAAATACAGAATTTTTATTAATTGGACCTGCGGTACTAAAAAAAGCAGAAAAAAATATTTGCAATTAGTTATTTATTTCACTAGCCAAACCTGACTAAAAAGCAAACATATTACAAATGGTACTTTTTTTTTTTAAGTTACAACAGTAAAAATTTGAATTAGTTTTACTTTGAAGCCTTAAAATCAAAGCCAGGTACAAAGACTATTTGCTTAACCCTGTAAAGCCGCACATCTCATATTTGATATACAAGTTTCTAAGACCTATATAATATTAACCTGATTAATTTTTGCCTTGCAAACCAGCTGTATATAATTGGATACTTGTATTTTGCCCTCTTGTGAATTTTCATGACACTGCAGGCACGGGAAGTTTTTACCTTTTAAAAATGGTGGCTCTCATTGAATTACTCACATGCTTTTTGGATGAAAACTATTTGCTAATTTCAAGTTATTTTAGTAAGAATACAATTTTTATTGTTACTAATTTTACTAAATGAAGGTTTTCTTGACTGAAACAATGCATTATTACATCATAATTAAATCTTAATGTTACAAATAAATTGTGTTGAAAAATGCATGTATCAAATGTGATAAAAGGTACTCCATTCCTAAACAATCATGTCACATTTTTGTAATGTAATTTATATCATACCTAATATTTTAGATGATTTAATTAATCTAATTAGAAACCGAAATGCCATCTTAAAATGCATTGTGTGTATTTTACAATAATTGCACCTTATAAAAAGTCAAGCTGCAGTGTGCCTTTTTATGATAGAAGGCATGACACTGATTATTTTCCAACATGGAGAAACCTGACAGGGATAAAATCACTGATCCAGCAATCACTTTAAATTTCTGTGTACTGTGTAAGTGTAAAGTGAATCTTTGCCTAAACATAATGTGAAACTGATATTACGCCTACCACAAAATTAAATATAACAAGTCTATAAAGTTTTTAATATTAAAAAACAAAGAGAAAAACTGCCTGAAATGTTCTCTGTTGTCAAAATTTGATGGGCATTTTTTTGTAATTAAAATTAACATTGTTATGAGCAAAAAACTGCACAAACACTTGATGCATCAAATGTGATACAACATAAATATGAAAAAAATGTATATGGAAAAAGTTTTTTTAATTTTGCTAGATGGTTTAACAAATATCTCAGTTCCAGAAAATTTTTATTTTCTGCCTATTTTTTTTTTTTTTTCGGTCTTAGGGTTAAATTGCAGTGGCATGAAATGTCACCATATTAATGGGAACATTTCTGTCCTGAAGGCTCTTTGATTTAAATAAATCATAACATACACTCACCGGCCACTTTATTAGGTACACCTGTCCAACTGCTCTTTAATGCAAATTAAGCCAATCACATGGCAGCAACTCAATGCATTCAGTCATATAGACATGGTCAAGATGATCTGCTTCAGTCCAAAATGAGCATCATAGCATTAAAAATGCACAACCATTTACAGAGAATAGTGTGAAAAAGAGAAAACATACATGGAGCGCAAATGCCTTGTTAATGTCAGAGGTCAGAGGAGAATGGCAAGACTGGTTTGAGCTGGTAGAAAGGCAACAGTAACTGTAACAGTGACCATCTAATAATGTGGCCGGTGAGTGTATTTATTTTGATCAATTTCTTTGCTGTTGATTTAGCCAAAAATATATAACAAAAGATTCATTTCATTTCATATTAGCCTGATAATATACATTGTACTTAAAAAGAATGGATTTAATTAGACAAATGCAAACTAGAAGCAGACTACATTACTATAATCAGACTTCTGGATCCACTGTATATTCTTGAGCAATTGAAATACTGTCTGAAAAGTGTGCCTGTCGTCTTTACACTCTCATCCAGCAGAGACTAATCTCAGTCTATTGGTAATTACCAATCAGTATGCGAGTCTTTGAAGGAATCGTCTCCAGGCAACCATATAGATCAGGCAGGCTCTCCTCCATTCATCACACAAGAATGAAAGGTACGTCTCCTCCCAGATCAAAAAATATCACTGATACTGTAGCTAATCACATATTTGCTCCACATACATTTCAATATGAAATGGTATTTATTTGATCTCTCGGAGATTGTACAGGATTAATACAAAGGTATTAAATAGCTCAAAAAAATGCTTACATAACAGCAAAAGGAAACACCACAATATGTTACATTTATAAAATGCAAAAATGTAAACTAAGGCAAAAAATGGGGGTACTGTCAGGTGATACATTGTAAAAAAATAAAATGATTATAAAATAAATGTAAATTATGTTTTTTTTTTAATAATTCAGCTGATCAGGTTTCTTGGTCAATACTCTGAAGATAACAAATTATAAATAAATAATAAGTGGTATTAAATAGCAAAAAATGCTTAGAATAAATAAAATATATATATATATATATATATATATATATATATATATATATATATATATATATATATATATATATATATATATAAATGAATGATTTGCATTTTTCTAAACGGTAAATTTCAAAATGAGGCAAAAATGAAAAATTACAAGATGATAAATTATATTAAAAAATAATAATATTAAGACATTAAACTTAAATAAAAGTAATAATTGATTGAAATAATAAATGATTTTAAAATAATCAAATTATTGATAATTCAATAATAATAATACAAAAAAAAATACAGAACATTTCTTTTAAAAATATGATATGTGATCTTGGTCTCAGCATATAAATGCAGATATTCCTAGAAGGATTCATACATGAACAAACATGGTAAAGCATCTCTTTTTTAAGAAAACGAGGAAAAAGAATAAAGGTTTATGCATTGAATTTAAAGAAACAAAATTTAAACCTGAAATCATCAAATGACGTATAATAACTAGCAGCAATAATTATCTACTGTAGAAACTAAGTATTTAACCAAACTGCCGTTATTCATCAAAACAATGCAACCCAGGCTCATTCTGATTACGTACCCCTACATACATTTTTGGAGAGCGCTAAATACGGTCCAGGAGCTACATTTTTTTTGCAGTTTTTGTTTTCACGAATCCACCAGAGGCCGATGTGTACGCTTTTCAGATCTCAAATTTCTCTCGCGAGTGCCATTAGTGCGTGCTATTCACACGTAAATCCACCAGAGGCCACTGTCGACTGGTTGACAGATTGAGCGATTCCCTGACCCACCCTCTTCATTCTTTAAACCCAACCAATAGTGTTTTCAAAAGCACCGATTGACCCATCCACCCACTTCCCTAAAACCAACTGACAGTTTTAAAAAGCAATCCAGAAAAAGAAAAGCCCTTGCCTGATTTTTACTACATTTCCAGATGTTACCAAATTCTTACCTTGATATTTACTTGTTTATTAATTTTTTGGCTTCTGTTTTTGTCTTACCTGCTTTTTGGAACCGTTCTACTGGACTACTGGACAAACTGGTAACAGTAAAAAGCCATCCATATGGAGGTAAGCAGTCAGCTGGTAAACCCCAAAAGGAATGGTGTCATACCAATGCGTAGCGTTTGGTCTAAACAACCATAGGTAGCTCTGGCTACGTAATTCGCAATCTCCAGAGACATATATATGGCTACGTTTTCAGAATGAGCCTATGTTGAAACTATGACATCTCTCAGGGCTTATGCAAAACAACATAATGTACTTCATCTATCTAAAGGCCTTTTTATATATACAAACACAGCATCATTGACTGACGTGTGCAGAAGAAAAAACAGCATGGGGATAATTCTGAATTCAAGGATTTCTCTTCGAGATCCAACATTCCAGGTCACTACTGCATTACAGGACTTTAATACTGTGCTCCATATGAATCTCACTTCTGAACACCTAAGCAAAGTTATCAGCTACAAGAGAAAGCCAGCATTTTTTTTTTTTTTTGCATAAAATCTACATAGAAAAGACAAATAGTTTGACAAAGAGGTAAAAAAACCATCACAATATAAGGCAATGGAGCTGAGTCACCAATACGTGTAAAAAAGGGGAAAAGTGTAGCCATATCCAACCAGATTTTGTTTTTTAAATCTGTAAAATCGGTTGAAGCATTTTAATTCTGTTAACTATTAAAAGTGCCCATATAATGGATGTTATATTTGTTACATAGCTCTAATACAGCTGAGGAAAAACAAATCAGCATATATAAGAAAAGCACAGATTCTGAACTGATTGTGAATTGCCTGAAACAAATTGTCAATAATTCCAGTCTTCAGTCTTCAAACAAACTGTATGCAAATTTAAAATATATTTGAATAATCAGATCTTCACTGGGTGACCACAAACATAGTCTGCTTTGACCCCCAAGTACCGTATTTTTTTGAGGCCTGTTATGGTTTGATTCAAACATTTGCACAGGAAATACTGTTTTTTGTGCAAATTTATACCCAATCAATTAATACTCAAGCTCAGTCTGTTATTTAATTGTCAAACGACCAATTAGAGAAGAGTAGGATCATCTGACCAATTAGAGCAGAGTAGCGCAATCTAACCAATCAGATAAAAGATGAATCAGCCTGGGCATTTGACCAATCAAATGAAACGGGGTAATTTGACCAATTAGAGAAGAGTAGGTTCATTTCACCAATTAGAAAAGAGTAGGGTCATTGAACTGATCAGAGCAGATCTGACCATTTATCTGACCATTCAGTTTAGAGTAGGGTCATGTGGCCAATTAGAGCAGAGTAGTACTCTAACCAATCAGACAAACTAGAATCATCTGACCAATCGTAGGTGGCGTAGGGTGCTTGGACCAATCAATAAGTAGCATAGTCAGGGTGCCTTGACCCATAAAAACTTAAAAAAAAAATAGGGTACTACTTTTCTCTATTTACTAATTAGAGCAGAGTGGGGTCATCTGACCTATTAGAGAAGACTGGGGACATCGGACCAATTATAGAAAAGTAGAGTCATCTATCCCATCAAAACAAATTAGGGTCATCTGACAAATCAGATAAGAGCAGGGTCATTTGACCAATTAGAAAGGAGTAGGGTCATCTAACCTATTAGAGAAGAGTAGGGTCATCTGATCTATTAGAGAGAAGTAGGGTCATCGAACCAATTAAAGAGGAGTAGGATCAACTGACCAATTAGAGCAGAGTAGTGCAATCTAACCAATCAGAGCAAAGCTAGATCATTTGACCAATTAGAGCTGTGTAGGCTCATTAGACCAATCAAAGCATAGTAGGGTCATCTAGCACATCAAAACAGAGTAGGGTCATCTGACCAATCAGATCAGAATAGGGTCATTTGAACAATTAGAGAAAAGTAGGGTCATCTGACCTATTAGAGAAGTAGGGACATCTGACCAATCAAATCAAAGTAGGGTCATCAGACTAATTAAAGTAGAGCTGGATCATCTGGCCAATTAGAGCAGAGTAGCGCAATTTAACTAATCAGAGCAAAGCAATGTCATTTGGCCAAAGTATTGGGTCATTAGAACAATCAAAGCATAGTAGGGTCATCTAACCCATCAAAACAGAGTAGGGTCATCTGACCAATTAGATAATAGTAGGGTCCATCTGACCAATCAGAGTAGAGTTAACTGACCAATTAGAGAAGAGTAGCGTCATCTAAACAATAAGAACATAAAAGGATAATCTGTCCAATCAGAGCAGAGTAGGGTCATCTAACCAATCATAGTAGAGTACAACCAATGACAGCATTGTTTGCTGTCAGAAAGGAGGGTTTTACAGAGACTGGATCCTTGAACAAATTGTTTCAGACATTTTGAGAAAAGAGCTGATGTTGATGTATGAACTTTTCATATGATGTGAAAATGAACCTATAGAGCAGGGGTGGCCAACCCTGTTTCTGGAGAGCTTCCTTCTGGCAGATTTCAGTTGCTACCCATATCAAACACACCTGAACCAATTAATTAGGACCTGAACACCACGTGATAATTACAGGCAGGTGTGTTTGAGTTGGGTTGCAAGTGAAATCTGCAGGAATGTGGCTATCCAGGAACAGGGTTGGCCACCCCTACTATAGAGGAAACAAAAATTAGGAACCTTTAAAATGGCACAGTTGGGCACTTTTAAAACGAAGATACTAATTAAGCAAATTGCAAGTTGATTTTCCTACGCTGTAGCCAACAGACTTTGGGACAACAACAATTTTTGCAGTCCCGCAGGTGACGTCAGTGGCACAGAAACAACACACTTCAGCCTGAAATAAAGGCAGAGTTCTATGACAACAACCATGACAAGATCAGAAACACTACTCCATGAACATGAGCCATCTTGCTTGCGTCTGAGCTGAAGTATCCCCTCGAGTTCAGGCCTGTGATAGAAATGAACAGAAAGACATCACTAACAGGATTATATGAAGCAGGCCATTACAAATGTCAAGCAATTGCCTTGTTAGCAATTCAACTTTATGTGTACATCCCCATCTCCCCCACCCAAAAGAAAAATCAGCAAGCAGCCCCTTTAATGAGCTGACATGAAGCCTTACTTGACATCTTTGGTATTCGTATAGGGCTGCTGCTGCTGCCGTCTCCTCCGTCACTCAGGGCTTTGATCTGAACGAGCAGGTCTTCTTCTGAAGGCAACTGAAGCTCCACAGACGTCCTGTTGGTCTCCACTACACTGCTTCCCCTGTGCCAGTTTTGACGGTATACAACCTGCATCAGAGAAAGTGGGTCAGTGAGATGCTAGTGTGCACAAGTTATAGTCAAAAACACATGCACAAATAAATAAAATGTTAGAACAACAAGGGCATTTAATGATGCACAGATGCCTTTGAAAATATATACTTTAAAACTAAAGGTCTTTTTGTGGTATTGATGGTACCTTTACCATACATGCAACATTTCAATTTTACAGAACATTCTTCATAGGGTAACAATGTTCTTTAGATTAGTAAACTTTTCTAAAATATTATGAAGAAATGGTTCTTTGATTTATTTATTTATTTTTTTGTTACCAGAATCCATTCTTCTGTAAAAGAACAAAACAAAAAAATACCCCCCCCCCCAAAAAAAAAAAAAAAAATAATAATAATAATAATAATAATATTTTCCAATTATTTATTAATATTTTATTTTATTCAGAAAATATTTGTATTATAAAAACATAATTTTTGCTACTTAATATGTTGTATATTATTAGATTAAATAATATTTCTTTAAAAAAACAACAACAATCAAACTCTACATAATCAAACTACACATACTGTAGCCTATATATATTTATTTACCGGAATGAACCGCCAACTTATCCAGCATGTGTTTTACACAGCGGATGCCCTTGCAGCTGCATCCCATCACTGGGAAACATCCATACCCACCCATTCACACACATACACTTTGGACAATTTTAGCTTATCCAATTCACCTATGTCACTTGTTGGGGAAACCGGAGCACCCAGAGGAAACTCACGTGAACATGCAAACTCCACACAGAAATGCCAACTGACCCAGCAGAGGCTTGAACCAGCGACCTTCTTGCTGTGAGGTGATCATGCTACCCACTGTGCCAACGTGACATATAGCATATATCTATAAATAACTTGCTGAAAATTCAGCTTTGTAAATTCATCACAAGAATAATTTACATTTGAAAGTATATCAACATAAGAAACCGTTATTTTATATTCTCTTTCTAGTGAGGTTTTCATCAAATACAGCTTTGGTGATTTGCTGAATATGTGAGAGTTCCAACATGCACAAAAAAAAAAAAAAAAAAAAAGTAATTATACAAACTTTAGACTGAAAGTGTGTGTGTGTGCCTGTGTATTTCCATAGACATTCACTTTCAGAACAGTGAAAAAATCTATAAATAAGGTAATGATCCACTTCAAAAGTTGACTGCAATGTATATATGCACACTACATGACAAAAGTCTTGTCGTTGATCCCAGTTGTAACTGGGATAATAACAAATAAAAGCTTAACTTGACTTGTTGATTATTTGGAAAAGTGGCAGAAGGTAGATTTTTCAATCATCTGTTGAACTGCATCCCAATCATTACAAACACTGCAGAAGTCATATTGGAACCTGCGTGGGCCCAAGATTCTCTAGAAATCAGTCAAGTTTGGTGAAGAAAAAAAACTGGTTTGGGGTTACATTCAATATGGGGCGTGCAAAAGATCTGCAGAGTGATTGCCAACACCAACAGCCTGATGTATCAAGACATTTGTGCTGCCCAATACATTACAAACCACAGGAGAGGCCAAATTCTTCAGAAGGGTAGCGATCCTTCTTATACTTCAGCCTCACATCAAAGTTCCTGAAAGCAAAAAAGGTCAAGGTGCTCCAGGATTGTCCAGCCCAGTCACCAGAGATAAACATTATTGAGCATGTCTGAGGTAAGATGGAGGAGGAGGCATTGAAGATGAATCTAAAGAATCTTGATGAACCCTGGGAGTCCTACAAGATGCCATTCCAGATGACTTTATTAAGTTATTTAGACAGCCTTTAGTTCTACAAGCTCATGGGAGTAATACACAATATTATTTCTTTTTCTAATTAAATAATTTAAAAAAATCAAGGCATGATCATATTTTATTTTAGTAAAATAAGCATAATCTAGAGGCCTTTGCATTTTATATAAGCCACTTCTGATACCAAATGAGCTACTAGAAGTCAAGTTACCCTTTTTTAATTCCTAAAACTTGGATAGGTGACAAGACTTTTGTCGGGTAGTGTATACAAATCATCCATAGCAGCACTGAAAAGTAGATGAAAGTATTTTAATATTTCCGACCATCTCCATGCAATCTCCCTAAAAACAAAAATGGGTAAAAGAAAAGAAAACGAAATGAATTAAAAAAATCACCATCAATTTCAAACTTAAAATCGATTTTCAGTGGGAGGATTATTAGTATGTTTGCAGACAGATCTTCCTCCGAAAAAAATAGGTTTCACAATGCATAAATCCTTTAAATGTATATTTTATTTTTCCAGATTGACAGTGCAAAACAAACAGCCATCAAACTGATATTCTTTCTTGCCAGTGAATTTATGATTATTGATTGCATTATTCTGCAGGCGCCTCGCAGCGGACGGTTAGGATTGCAAATGAATAGCGCTTCTCTCTTCTGAAAGCTCATAGCTCCAGATGGAGGATAACATTAGAGCCGTCCAGCTGTTCGCCAACCCTACAAACCTCTACATTTCAGAGAGGCCGTCGTCAATTAGCTGCCAGCACACTGCAGAAAATTAATTTGCTCAAAAGAAATGAGTCACATCGGACAGTTTTTAATCCTCTTTCCGAACATTCTATGTGAACTTGAGCTAAAGATGACTCTGGGTTTGAACGCCGCAGGAGTTTGGAGCAGCTTGTTTTGAAATGTAAAAAGTCTCAGATGTTTCTGAACTGTATCTGTGACCTTGAGTGAGGAAGCGCTTTCTTGTGCCTCGTGAAAGGGAATTTGAAAGGGGAAATTCAAATCTAGAAACTGGATTTATTTTAATCTACTTTTTATTGTAATGTCTACTCAGATGTTCGCTTTAATTCATTCACATCCACTATTTATTGTTAATAATATTTGCTAAGGCTCATGTTAAAAGCATATACTTAATCTCCTATGTATAATTATTTCACTATATGTTATTTTCCCAGCAAATAGAAAGACTTGCCTCTGTTGGCACTTACTATAGTGTGCAGCAGTTGGTTCCAGAAGTAAATAAAAAATAATAATAAAGGCTAATAATAGAGCTTTATGTATTAATTATCTTTTTGCATTAGTAATATTTTGCATTAATTCAACTTATTTTGAGTATTTTTCTAAATTTTTGTGTTTAGCATCAGTATTTGTACTGAAAAAAACTGCATCAACCATGATGCTATGCAGAAAATTCCACCAATCAGGGACAAAACAAGCACGTATAACGCAAAATATATTTACTGTAGCTCCATCCACTCCCAACTCTCTCCAAATACTTCATAATACAACCATCAACTTTACATACACATTCATACATCTTTTTAATGCTATTGTGCTATTCACATTGCTACATGGGATTGTAGTTTCCTCCTAAATAAATCCATCAACTACAGTGTTTTTGTCTGATTTTGTGATTTAAATCACAGTTGTTAATGTTGACATTCCCCTTGTTGCTAGTTGGTTTAGAACCATGACTTTAAAAATGAAAAAAAATGAGGTGGCATTAATACACTCCATAGGCTACTAGAGGTGCAACAGTTCAATCTACTCATGCCTCAGTATGAATCACGGTTTTAGGGTCATGGTTTCGGTACGGTTTGTGCCATGTTAAGGAAAAGAATTCATAGAACAGTTCATAGAACAATAAACATATTTATTTGGTAACAAACACCTGACAATTCAACAGCTTTACACATTTGACTGTAGATTTGCATGGTCTCACATTAATTTAATAAAAGTAGGGCCTTTTGAAAATTGTACGTTCAAATAAATTGCTTAAGAAATTAAGCTAAAATTTCCCCTTTTTCTATTTTACATCTCGACTCGACATGACAACCAATTATGCAGATAATTATTGTCAACACATCTTAATAACTGAGCACTTTTAAAGTATTGCTTACTTCTGTTTACATTATGCTTGCATTACCAAGGCAACAGCACATCTTTATTCATGATTTCAATGGGATTTTATTATGATTCCAGAGAGCTCTGTTTCATTTAGCATTATCGTAGTGAATAAAACTTAAGCAAAGAGAGAGCGTTCGGCTCTTCTCTTTTAATTTTGCAGGAACAGTCCAACAGAGTGTGTAAACAGTGAATAGCGGGAGTGATCGGGTGCGGAAGAACACCCAAAAGAAGTTGGACTGAAGTAACAGACCTGTTGAATGTCCATGTCCGTACGGAACCCTTCTGGGTCTGGACACAGACCTCGATTCGCCTGTTAGTGACCACTGATATAGGTTATGTTGTCTGTCAGAATTTATAATGAGTGTCTGTTGAAACACTGACAGCATTGCATTGTCATTTGGCCTCACCTGCGCATTTGCGCTTTATCCCCTTCACTTGCTATGCTGAAACACACAGAATCTACACATGTACACACCGACATGTGAGGAAATGGAATGTCATCAACAGACTTACATACTAAGGTGATTGGACAGGTATTTGCACGTGCAATGCATGTGAAAGCTAATCGGAAGCATACAAAGGCGGAACTGCTTTGTTGAAGTTCTTTTTATTAACAAACCAATATTAATAATCCATATTCAGAACCACGGATTACAGGCCGCACCGAACCATAGGAGAACAACAGGACAATACATTTTTTTTACAGAGAACCGTTGCAATCTTATAGGCTACTACTACAGCCTACTACAACAACTACTACTACTACTACTACTACTACTACTACTACAACTACTACTACTACTACTACTACAACTATTACTACTTATAGTAATTCTTAACCTACTCTTAACCTAAGCTGCTAGCTCTCTGCAACTCTCACATGGTTGCCCACTGAAGCTAAGCAGGGATGAGCCTGGTTAGGACCTACAGTAAATGGGAAAGCTAGGTTGCTGCCGGAAGGTGTGTGTGAGACCAGCAGGGGGCACTCAACCTACAGTCTGTGTGGGCCCTAACACCCCAGTATATTGATGAAGACTCTATAGATTAACGTTAAATGGTTTCTTTTGGTGAGGTTTCTCTCTGTGGTCATTAAAAATCCCAGCATGTCCTTTGAAACACCGGAATCCTGGCCAAATTTGCAACTGGCCTCTATTCATCATGGCCACCTAACCATCTCCATATCATAATTGGATTCAGTACTCCTTTCCACCAATCAGCTGGTGTGTGGTGTGCGGTCTGGCCATCGCGTCATTTAGGTGGATGCTGCAAACTGGTGGTGGATGAGGAGAATCCCCCCCAAAAATGTGTAAAGTGCTTTGAGAGTCCAGAAAAGTGCTATATACTGTAAAATGTAAGAAATTATTTATTTATTTATTTTGACCAATCTCATACAAAACAGTCTCGTAATCAACTTTGATTGTACAGCAAAAAGTACAATAAAGCATAGGAAAATCAGAAATTCAGAACATTTCTGGCCTACATTTTGTTTCTGCTTTACAGAATATCTGGTTGCTATTTTGAAGTTTAAAAGCGAAATAATTATGTGAGTGAGTGAACTGTCCAAAATAATCAAATAAGCAGAGCAAACAAATTTAGACCTTTCTGCAAACCCACTTGACCATTATTGTCAGCTGTTTAGACTCAATCTGTGAGTCTAAATAGCTAATTATAAACAGACATGACTTGAATGCTGTAATATGATTAGAGAAAAAGATTCCTAGGCATATGTAAACCCTCCTGACACATAAGGATTTACAAGTAATATATATATATATATATATATATATATATATATATATATATATATATATATATATATATATATATATATATATATATATATATATATATATATATATGTGTATATATATATATATATATATATATATATATATATATATATATATATATATGTAATTGTAATGGCTGTAATAGTTGTGATAAATAAGGTATGCAAAATTAATTTACTAACTAAAAAACTACATATAATCTACTTCTATAATTAAATATAGTGCTATCCAAAAATGGTTTACATTTATACTAAGAAGTTCAAAGGAAGCTGCTTGAGCATATCTGGAAAGGCTTCACTTGCACTTCAAAACAGAAAAAAAAGAAAGAAATTAAATGAAATGAAAAAACTGTACTGTATATAATGCATCGTTCAAAGGTAACGTTCTCAGTCATTTATCTCAGAGTTGTTTTTTTGTGAAACAGCAGCTTATGTGGCACACTGATACAGCATGTTTATCAGCAAAGCAGCAGAAGAGCGAGAGCCAAAAAACAGATTACCTTGTAGCCGGTTACTTCTGATTCATTGTCCATCGCCTTCACATGTTCCCAGTTCAGAAACACCTTTGAGTTCGTCAGGTTCCACTCGATGTTCCCTGGGGGCTGACTTGGAGCTAAAAGACATAAATCATATTCTCGTTTACTTCAAAAATGAGTTCTATGACTGAACATCGAATCCAGGGTATATTTTTTTCATGTCCAATCTTTACAATTAGCTCTACAGTAGTTTAAGTATCACTTACTGTGTATTTGAAGACTTCCACAGTCAGTGGCACAGATTCAATTCAACTTAGCTTTAACTTTTAAGCCTGTTAGTAATGGTATTGTTTGGTACTCAAATAATACAATTAGTCCTGATTCCCTTAGCGTTCACACTGTCATTTTTTTAGAAACAAACCCTAAGGGTCAATACAAAGATAAAATTAAGGTTGGTATAACTAGGGTTGCCAAGTCTACAGTTTTTCCATAGAATTAGACTACTTTTAACAAAGTGGCAACATCCCACTATCCCTCGTGAAGTCAATACGGAAGTAACTTAAAACTGCAATTCAACGTCTCGCCTTAGGGGGCTGGCCCCAGGACTTCCACTGACTCCAATAATAAATTGTCCAATTTTACATCTGATAAAAACATGTTTACAGCCAGGTACAAAAGATGGTTTTGGTGCATAAAGCTAATGTTACCCTTCATAACAACTGTGAGGAGGATAAATTTTTTATAACTCATTTTTTTCCTATTTATTAAGTTATATTAAGTCTGCATAATTAAGGGCATGGCCACTTGAGTGACAGCTAACTCCCGCTGGTCGCCATCATGTCACCTTAGCTGATTTCGGCTGATTAGCCGCTGAACTTGCCATATAAATAGGATTTAAAAATGTATTTTATTTATTTAAAAAATCCCATCTAAGCAAAATGTTAGCAGGCTTGTGCAGCTCCACTGACACTCCACCTCATTTCCCTTGTTTGGTATCCCCCAGTCGGTACGATGATGTGCAAAGAAAATGGCGACGATCAAGGTCAAGGTAAAATTTATTGTCTCCTGTCTCTTCTGCCAGAATTCATCAGCTCATACTCCAAAGACAGCACATGTGAAGAATCAGATAAAATCTTGTTGGCTTGTGCACAACTCAAAGATGTTTTTTAGCGAACCAAGTGTGGATTGGCCACACCTACTTGTGGTTTTATTTGCGCTCTTCAAAAAAAAACATGGGTGACCTCACGGATACTACTTCCATGTCTTTTACAGTCTATGCTTTTAACCACTTGCCGCTTTATTTATTTTTATTTTTGTAGGTTAAAGGTTTGGCATAGTGCATTAATCATGTTTCTGTGGCTGTGTTAAAATATTTTACTATATTTCAGTGTCTTTTTTTTCCACACATTTTCCTTAGAGTAAGCATGCTTGAGAAACTGTGTGTGTATGGCTGCTTCCATTTTTATGGTTACAGATTGGCATGACTCTCCAGGATTGCTGGTAAATAATATATATATTTTTTTTTAAGGTAAATTTTACAAGTTTATTGGACATTTTACAAGTTTAATGGACATTTGGCTAGTTTTGTTGTGAAAACCTGACAAAGCTGGTTATAACATACTACATATTGTGACAGAATCTTCCAAACATTCATTAATTAATTTTCCTTCGGCTTAGTTTCTATTTTAGAGGTTGCCACAGCAGAATGAACCGCCAACTATTCCAGCATTTGTTTTAAAGAGAAGAAGCCCTTCCAGCCACAACCCAGTACTGGGAAACACCTATACAATCTACAGTCAATTTAGTTTATTCAATTCACTTTTAGCCATTGTCTTTTGACTGTGGGGGAAACACACGGCAACAAAGGGAGAACATGCAAACTCCACACAGAAACGTCAACTTGCCCAGCTGGAACTCGAACCAGCAACCTTCTACCTGTGAGGTGACAGTGCTAACCACTAAGCCACCATGTTGCCCCTTTCCAAACAAATAAAACTATAATGTGTGCTTTACTGTTAGCATGTATCGCATGCGTATGGTGATGGATGTTTCAGTTGAGAACTCATGAGGAGCTTATAACATGCCATGAGTTCTTTATTGTATACAAATGAAGATCTGCCACAACAAGATGTGTTTACCATATGTATACTGATCAATTTTGCAAATATGCCAAGAGTATTCTGAACTGTTGAAATTTGAAAACAAACCAACAATTTTTGGTTCGTTCAGAAATGTTTTGGCTCCTTTTTGTATTTATTTACTGGAAAACATGCTTTTCCTACTTGGAGTAGGAAAAAATATTTAATTTAAGAAGCATTTTCTAGACTAGACTTAGTAAACATTTTTTTTGTTTGTTTTAATAAATAATAAGTCAAAATTCCTTAAAACAAGCGAAATATTCTGCCAGTGGTTTCAGTAAAATGTAAAACTATCAAATGTAAAATAAATCTTTGCAATCTTACCTAAAAATAAAATTGCAAAATTGTACTAATTAAACATGATCTTAAAAATCAATGACTACTATTAAATAACTAGTTTGTAAATAATGTGACAACTAATCATTAACAAATAAATACAATAATTAAGCACATTATATGTGTGCTTTTAAGTCAAGAATACAGCATTTGTACACAAGTGTTTTCTGTTTATTTGCGGTTGTGATTTTCATTATGGGAGTTTTATCTCTGCTCTATCCACTTTTCATGTTGAAAATTCAACTCTACAGTTCAACTAAATGACTTTAATTGACATTTTTGAGATTTTCTTTTAAATTTTATCTACATTTCCTATAATAGAAGTCTGTAAAATAACAGAAAATGTACGGGTAGCTTATTAACAGATTTTTGTACTGTAATTTGCAACATCAACCCAGACAATATATCACTTTAAACTATTTAAAATGTCAATAAATTCACTTTTAGATCAAAAGCTTTTGGAGGATAGATCAAGATCCTAAAATGCATTTCAAAAGCATAAATAAGCAAAGAAAAAAAAACATGAATCACAAAATATGAAAAACTGTCAATTTACAGATTTTTTACAGTGTAGCAGTATTTATAAATTGCTAAGTAATGTCTATTAATGTAAATATTTCATCACAAATGATTAACTTCCTATTTGCTAATGCTTAATAAATTATTAAAAGAGTGCAGTTATTATATACTGTTACCATTACTTTTTATGATGTACTCTTATCTCTTCAGAGTTTGACAGGGTCTGGTTTCTATCCATTTTCAAAATACAACAACAAAACAGAGCTGGCAACTTTTAAAACATCTTTTGTGTTGCACAGAAAAAAGACATATAAGCTTGGCATAACACAAGTTTGAGAAAATCATGCCAGAAGTTTCATTTAAGGGCAAATTATACCTAAATAAATAAAGGCCAACATTTCTGTTCATAACATTAAAATTTTGGCAGTAGAGAATAAGCTTAAATCCACTGTGTGCAATTTACAAGAAAAGAAAAGGCAAATGACTAAAGAACTGAAAAACGTCTATCAATTGTATTGTACTCTAAAAAGATTGCTCTAAATTATGCTGGAAAGTATTGAAGATTTTAATATTCTGACATGCCAGATATTTTAATTCTGCTTGAATGTCAGCATGCCCTTCTGTACTATATTTCCACTCACTAACAGTAAAATAGTTGACCCTGATTTAGAGTTGCTTCCGATCAATTTTAGAAACGATGTGCTTGCCACTAAAGTTCCCATACAAACAATTCCGAAAATATCTTTCAATGATCTACTTTTCACTATAATTGAGAAATTTAAACCAAGTTTAACAGCAATTGAGCACCGAATCAGTAAAAAAACTGACCTCTTTTATCATTAAATCCCATGGCTAGGACTTTGTGTGCCGTGTATTCATGCTTTTTTTAAAAAAAGAGCATAATAGCTATCGTAATTTGAAGCAATTTAACTAATGATAGCCAGCCTAGCGAGTCTACAATACATGCTATTATGATAACTATACTTGATCATAACAGTGGTCTGCCGCATCACAGTGTGCTTGGTCTGATAATCCACCGTACAAAGACAAGAACAATCGCCTATCAGCTCCTGCACAAAGAGAGAAATCTGTCAAGCTCTTTATTTTAAAGCGCTCTTTAATTGTACCCTCGGTCTAATAGCTGAAAATAGCTATAAGACTCCCTCCATAGTAATGTCATAGTTTATCTGATCAGTTCTGGCTCAGTTAAACACTGTGTTTTGTTCTTGATTATTGGCATCAGATAATGAGCCTATTTAGCCATGGTAGTTTAACCGAGGCCACCTTAATCTTTTATTGTTGAGAACACCCCACTAAGAGTTTAACAGGGTCCGATTATGATCCTTTCAGGCCCCGATCTCACATCTTTCAAGTTCGACCCTACTTATCTAGTGGCAGATAACTTATTCAACATGATTTAACAACGTTACATGTATACATTTATACTACAGGCAAGGCAGATTCTTATTTCTGATTGGCTTATGAACATTCTAATTATTTGCAGGAGATTTTTCAATATTTCAAAGGGCATTGCAGGAAAACAATAAAAATAACAAACTACTTCTATGTTTTTGCTCTTTATTATGCAAGAAAATCCCACACTCACGGTGCTCTGATGATTTTATTAATAATATAGTTTTGCATTTTAAAGCTATTTGATATTTCTCACTACTGAGGTAATAGTGAAGTGATTTATACATTATTTTCCAATAATTTATTGGTTTGTTGTGTACTATACTTTACATATGTACTTTACAAGCACTTACCGGCCACTTTATTAAATACACCTTAGTACCTGGTTGGACCCCTTTTGCCTACAGAACTGTTTTAATCCTTTGACATGATATCATCACTGTATCATCACTTCAACCCCATCCCAAATGACCATGGAGGTCTTTGAGTACAGTGAACTCATTGTCATGTTCAAGAAACCTGTCTAAAATGATTTGCGCTTTACATAGCACGTTATCCTGCAGGAAGTAGCTATCAAAAGATAGATACACTGGTCATAAAGGGATGGACATGGTCAGCAAAAACTAAGGTAGGCTCTGGCATGGATACAATGCTCAATTGGTACTAAGGGGCCAAAAATGTGCCAAGAAAATATCCCCCAACCATTACACTACCACCACCAGCCTGAACCATTCATACAAGGCAGGATAGAGCCACGCAACCATGTTGTTGACGCCAAATTCTGACTCCGCCATCCGAATGTCGCAACAGAAATCGAGACCAGGTTTTCCATTGTCTAATTTTGGTTAGCTCAGACTAGCCTGTCTGGCACTTACAACCATGCCACGTTCAAAGTCACTTATATCACATTTTTTCCCTTATTAATACGGGGTCGCCACAGCGGAATGAACCGCCAACTTATCCAGCAAGTTGTTATGTAGCGGATGCCCTTCCAGCCGCAACCCATCTCTGGGAAACATCTACACACACATTCACACACACACTCGTACAATACAGACAATTTTGCTTACCCAATTCACCTCTACCATATGCTTTGGACTGTGGGGAAACCTGAGCACCCAGAGGAAACCCACTCGAACGCAGGGAGAACATGCAAACTCCACACAGAAACGCCAACTGAGCCGAGGCCTGAACCAGCGACCTTCTTTCTGTGAGGCGACAGCACTACCTACTGCGCCATTTGTTTGCCAAAAAACAATTAAACTAATAATTAATAAATGTTAGAACTTTATTTACATTAAACTATACATTACTTTAGGAACATTTCTGATTATTATCATCAATGTTGATAACAGCAGTGCTGCTTACTTTTTCTTTCTTTTTGTGCTGCCCATTATGCACTACCAATCAAATCTATAATTTTAGAATATTACCAAAGGCAGGTCTTTTGATTTTTCAACATTGATACATATAAGAACCATAAATAATTGAACACTAATAACTATTTATATTTACTGGGCGCTAAATCAACATATTAGAACGATCTGAGCAGAACTTACTGTTTGCATTAGCGTGTACATGAATGTGTATGTGTAGTATACAGCATATAGCATTGTAAGCTACAGTGTGCTTTAGCAACGCTTTCTGCTTAGGCCTGAGGGGCTGTAGAAGTCAGTTTACACTGTATGTGCAGCCCGAGGCCCGTAACTATTGCTCTATATGTATTGAAGAGCCTGCCGTCCAGCTTCCATTTACAGATTTGGTCAGGCAGCCTCAGGCTTTGGAGGCCCGAGGAAGTCCGAGGCCCCAGGGCACTTACTTTACTTCGTCTAAACATTACAACACATAAGTTTTGTTATTACTAGCCTTTTCATGGTCCATGTACAAATATCCCTCTCTATACTACCAAGAAACAAAAAAACTACAAGCATAATAAATTTTGAACTCCAGAAATGCTGTTAAAAAAGTTTTGGATGGGGTTTGCCATACCGCAGGGCATGTCAGCTTCCCTAGATACATTTCTTGTCAACTACTGTACTTGTGTGCATTGTGCATTGTTAGAGCAGAAAACAGTCCAGACTTACGTGGCTTTTTGGTGGTGATGCTGATGGGGGCGCTGGAGGGTCCAGTGCCTGCGCTGTTGTGGGCTCTGACCGACACCAGATAGACTGTACTTCCCTTCAGACCTGTTATATTGACTGAACTTTCAGTGACTCGAACTCTCTCTGCATCGTTCTCGGGTGACCCGTCCTCTAACCACTGCACCTGGAATGGTGAAGAGGATATTTACAGTACCTATTAAAATGTGCCTACTATAAATATATATAAAGTGTCTATTAAATCAATTATAATGTGTTATTATATCCAACCACCTTCCCCTAAACATAACCCTCACATAAAGCAGACATTTTACAAAATAATAATAATAATAATAATAATAATAATAATAATAACGATAACGATAATAATAATAATAATAATAATAATAATAATAATAATAATAATAATAATAATAATAATAAACAATCTGTTATAAATTAAGCCTTTTGATGTTTAAGTCATGTTTATATTGTACAGTAATACCCATGTCATTAAAAACACTCAGATCTTCAATCTCAGGGCTTCTGGTAGTACTCAGAATAGCAAAGTCTACTAAATGAGGCTGAGCCTTCTCATTTATGGCTCCTTAACACTGGAATAACCTTCTGTCTAAGGCACAGACACACTCTGTCTGTTCAAAACTTATTACTGTAAATACTCATATGCTTCACATGTTTGTTTCTTTGTTTATCTACCTCTATTTTCATTTATAACACTTCATTTTTGCTTCGATTTTTAAAATCTCTTTTAAATACACTATGAACAACGACTACGCTAACTGGGGTATACTAATCCTGAGGCCTCTAGAGATTGTGCAGCGCCATTGATGCAATCCAAGACTTGTGAAGAGATGATCCCAAGGTATCCATAATCCTGGACCAGACCGTATTCTAAGCAGATGCTGTGGCGGTCATGGAGGAGCGGTGAGCATGAGACTTATTCCTGAAAGACCCCAGTGACAGACGAGTCTTCGCATTGATCCCATGGACCAGCCTGAACACCTGCCAGTGACCTACACAGACCTGCAGCTTCTCCACGATGGACATACAGCGTTCTCCAGTCTCTGCACCTAGAATGCAACTCTGCACAATAAGCTTGGCCAGAGGAGAAATGGTCATCCCCAACTGAGTTTGGTTTCTCTTTTTTTCCTACACTTTCGTTAATTGGTGAAGTCTGTTCCTTGCCACTGTTGCCACTGGTTTTGCTTGGTTTGGGACTTGTGAAGCTTATGGAACTTATGGATTTCCTCTTCAGTGTTTGGACTTTCAACAGTGGAATTTAAACCACACTGAAATGACAATTCTGAAAACTGGACTGACACTGTTTCAATTTACCAGAACTTCTATGTTAAGCTGCTTTGACACAATCTACATTGTAAAAGCACTATAGAAATAAAGATGAATTGAATCATGTCCACATGAACCAGTCCAGACATACACTTCTCTAACAATCATTGTGCAGGTTTTGCAAGAATCATGCAATAATGCACATATTCTAGGGATTTGAATTGATTGCAATTTAGATGAATAATAAATTAAATTTTTCCATCTAGATGTTTGGGGGATGATTGGGTAATTTAAAATTGAAGTGCTGTGATTGTTGATAATTAGCTTATTTGCTAATGAAATTTGCAGTCAGAATGGATGATTGTTATTTTTAAATTTCTGCCAATTTCTTTCAAATCCAATCACACTATACCAGAGGTGCCCAAACTCAGTCCTGGAGGGCCGGTGTCCTGCACATTTTAGTTCCAACCCCAAATAAACACACCTGAAACAGCTAATCAAGCTCTAGAAAGTTCCAGGCAGGTGTGTTGAAGAAATTTGGAGCTACAGTATGCTGGACACTGGCCCTCCAGGATCGAGTTTGAACACCCCTGCACTATACACTATAACATGTTAAACTGGCAACTCAAAACAAGCATATTTATACATGCATTAAAAACTGAAATGAATGGAATTAGTGGAATTATTACATGTAATTTGCACACATACAGTGCTCAGCATCTTTAAGTACACCCCTCACAAATCTCTCATTTAAATGTATGTTTTTAATAGGAAGCTTTACAAAGAAGGGCAAACTATTTCTTTTTCTTAATGACATTTACAGATGAATTGTTCACCACAAAACTAGCATTATGAGCTAATAGGGATGTAACGGTATCAAAATTTCACAATACGGTAATACCTCGGTATGAATGGCACGGTATGGTATTTATTGAATCATTTAAAGGAAAAACAAAACTGTTAAAGAGACTCAAAAAAAGGGCTAGAATGTTCAGGTTACCTCAACACTGAACAGATTTTAATAACAAAAAATATTAAACCATGCAAAAAAAAAAAAAAAAAAAAACACCACTCAAAAGGACAAGCCTGAGTGAGATAGAGGTCTCTTGGTGATACAAGTCAATGTCTCCATCAATCTGAGCAGTGTGCTGTGTTCTGCTGTCCCCTTGACTAAAAGAATCCCCACCATGCAAGTCGTATTCCCCGACTTGTATTTCAGCACAGTCTGGCAGTGCCTGCATTTCTTGTTTCTTTTCAGAGACAACCTGAAATGCTTCCACACATCTGATTTAAAACCCGCTTTAGGTTCGACCATTTGTAGCTCTTTTTCTTTGGCGCTACTAGCAGCACCCTCCATTTCTGCATTACTGGATCTGTAGCAACAACAGACCACAAAGGATAATGGCCACACCTGGGCTGATGAAAATGTTAGTTTCCGCTACCTCTCAATCGCTCCATTCGCCTGAGCAAACTTTTCACCAAAAGACCTATGATTTTATTGAGTCACAATCACGGTAATATTGAAAGAAATTGCTATTGCGATATGACAATATTTACAATATTGTTACATCCCTATGAGCTAACAAAATCATTTGGTTAGTTTTGATTTCTTAAGGACTTTAACTTAAAGTTCATTTCATTATAAAAGTCACTGTATTTTTTATTACATAAATGGTATAGAGATATGTTAGATTGGAACGGGCATAATACTTCTGCTTGAATAAATGTGCTTTCAACCAAACCGCAAAGAAATCGACTTGAGAAGAATGTCATTTTGTTCTAGCATTAGGGTTCAATACACTAACTCTGTGGCAAAGTCACTGTGACTCGCTTCTTTTTTTCTCTTTTTGCTGCGTTCAATAAACATCTGCACACAGCAGCAAGGGACTCTGTGAGTATTTGTGGATTTTCATATGTGCTTTTTTTTTTTAACAACCCGAAGCTGTGAACGACTTTGTGGTTTCGCCACGGAACAACCATGTGACCTGGGATTTCTTGCGGAGGCTCGCTCAGGTTGGAAGGAGAGAAATGGGCAGAATCCTGTGGGTTTCTCACGTCGAGAGAAACGACCTAGCAGCTGAAGTGTTTGCAGGAGGGGGAATTGATGTATGATGCCCACACATCTGAAAGGTGATTTATATAAGTGCCCAGAAAGCCTGGGTATTGGCGCTCCCCGGGAGACAGGACCAGCTGTGAGAAGACCTCTTCATTCTGCAGATGAGATTGTGAAAAATGTGGCCGGGGGATCGCCGACTCTTGCTGGCGAACAGGAAATTGCACGCCCTGCCATCAGCGCAGTGCATACATTACGGGATCTGATTGAGGTGATGCAGTGTGAGGTCAGAGCCTCCTTTTTTCCCCCTCTCCCTTCATCCATTTATGGTGTTTACGCACCTCGTAGCCTGTTATCCGTCCTTTGCTGCCGCTTTGGTGGACGGGTTCCCAAAATACCTCGATCTCAGACGCGGACAGAGTGCGGGCCCAGACTCTCGGAGGAGCTGCTGATGGTTCTGTATGTGGAGTCAAATAACAGTGACATTAGAACCATAGACAGTTTATGGCATTCATCCAACATACATTTTTAGTTCCATCCAACATCGATTTTTAATGCAAAATACTCATAGTGAAAAAATGCACCTGTCGATTTTTGGATTTTTTTTCTGTCTTATAAAAAATCCAAAATTATTTAAAATTTTTTTTTTTTTTTTGCAGATTTCAATTACTTTACATATTTTTAAAGGTTGTATTCTCAACATAAAACAAAAACAAATCTTGCACTGAGCTTTAATAACTTCACTTCAGCAGCAAAATTTTACAGTAATTCATATCTGTATTCCGAAAGATTTTATTTTTAATAAAGGGATATTATAGATATTCTAACAGCAATCTAGTTTTCACCATGTCATTGCCCATCCGGTACTGACCAGGCTCAGCCCTGCTTAGCTTCAGTGAGTAACAGGTCTTGTGCTGCTTGGTGATATAGCTGTGGTATCTTAGAGTGATGATACATCAAAGCTTCTTGCCAATATGAATGATATAAATCAACCCAGATGTCTCTATGACACTGCAACATAAAGATATCAATCTGGGACCTTTATAATGGCAGTCTATACTGTATGTTTCCTCACCACTGTAAGTCAATGCAAAAGTTAGGACACTCTTGCACTCCAGGGGAACAACTTGCATCCCAGTTTAATGTGTGGTTTTACACATCTAGACAGTCACTTCAGATCATGTTTCTAAGAATTTGAGTTATTGAGTTATATTGAGCTATTTGAGTTATGATGCAACAGATTTTAGTCCAAACTTAAGTCAAAGGGATTTTTATAAGTTTTCTGGGTCAGTTTTCCGAAAATCAAAGGTTGGATCAGTTGGAAAAGATAAAGCATGAATCGACAGCCTATTTCCCAGCTAACTGCACATTTTTGCAATTGTACTGAAGCATTAAAGCCCTAGGAGGAAATTGATACAGATCAGAAGCTGGATACTTTGTAAAAAAATAAAATAAAATAAAATAAAATAAAATAAAATAAAATAAAATAAAATAAAATAAAAATAATTAAAATGAAAAAACAAAAAAAAAATAAAATAAAATAAAATAAAAAATTAATTAATAATAATAATAATAATAATAATAATAATAATAATAATAATAATAATAATAATAACGTGTAAACATTTAAGATTCTATTGCTAGAAATGTATGCTAAATAGCACATATTTAATGAAATGCTGCCTCATTACTGCAGATTTAAACAGAAAATGTGTAATACATATAATATGACTTTTAAACATGATTGCAACTCTTAATGTAAACCAAACAGCTGTGGAAGTATGGTGATGACTATTAATTATTTTTCATCACCCTATTCACCTGCAGTCTTGCATTAAATCTGCCACCTGTTTGTAAAAAAAACTAATTGCACATACTTGCGGATAAAGAAATTACCATCAAAGTGCACTAACACAGCTGTAGAGGGAGTGTAATTAAAACTTGCACCGCATCCATCAGCTTTTGTCATTCTTAAACGATGTCCAATAATGTCCTTTTCCAATTTGCATACAATCAACACAAAAGACAAGCTTATTAACCTTCATCTGCTGAATATACCAGGGCCGTGGGGCTAAACGGCCCCTCTCCGATGTCGTTGTAGACGCCGACTTTTACTTCAAACTGAGTGAGGGGTGGGAAAGTATCGTTTTTATAAACGTATCGTGATGAATCGGCTGAGGCCAGAACGCTTTGTTTCCAGGTGGTAGTGCCAAGCGGACGAAATGCCACCACATATCCAAACTTTTCTCCATTTTGTAGCTCCTCGGGCACAGGCTGTGAAAAGAGGATGAGAATCGAACACATCACTTACTAATTATAAAAATAAAAATAAATAATTCCTTACATTTATATAGTGCTTTGTCAGGACACTCAAAGCAATTCACACATTTTTTTTTTGTTGTTGTTGTTGGGGACACACCACAAGTGTGCAGCATCCACCTGTCCCTAATCTTTTTTTTTTTTTTTTTTTTTTTAAAGACATCCTGGGATTTTTTACTGGATCTCACTGACACCACTTCCAGCAGCAACCTCTCATGTGGTCTCCCACATAGGTATTGACCGGCCAAAGCCCTGCTTAGCTTCAGTGGGCGAGCATGTGAGAGTTGCAGAGAGCTTTATTTTTTTCTTTCTTTCTTTTTTTGTTCTTAAATTAATCAGCATATTTGCATAAAATGACAGTTGGTCAAAATGGTAAACGATGGCATGTTTATATTAATCTTCAGACAGCACAATACCAATCTTTCAATTTAAAATAACTGCATTCAGGTATATATATAACTTCTGCAATCAAGTGAACGTTTCTAGTCATCTTAACTTACATCAATCAAACTGTTGCATTAGTTACATATTAGTTAAAATGGTTGAAACATGATTAACTTATTAAATAAGTTAAAGCAGCATGTAAATGTTGTTGCAACCCAGGATTATTATTGATACGTACCCCTGCATACATTTTTGGAGAGCATAAAATACATTCCTGGAGTTATGTTTTTTTTTTTTTTTTTTGAAGTTTTTGTTTTTATGAATCCACAAGAGGCCACATTGTATGCTTTCTCAGATCTCAAATTTCACTCGCAAAGTGCCATTCGCTCCTGCTCTTCTCATGTAAATCTACCAGATGCCACCGACCACTGACTGACTGACCCCTCCACCCACCCTCTTTCCTAAACCTAACCAATAGTGTTTCAAAAGCACCGATTGTCAAGCGCCCACTGCCTTTTCTAAATCCAACCGACAGTGTTTTCATAAGCAATCCAGAAAAATAAAATCCCTTGCGGCAGCCTGATTTTTTTTTACCATGTTTTCAGATCTTATCATGTTCTCACCCTGTTATTTATTTGATTATTTATTTATTTTTTACCTTTTGTTTTACCTGCTTTCTGGAATCATTCTTAGCCAGAGTTGAACCCTGTCATCACGGTCAACTCTTCTTTGTGTCTCAAGTCCGCTGTCGTTTGTGGCGAACCACTGGGCAAACTGGTAACAGCTAAAAAGCTGTCCACATGGAGTTAAGTTGTCAGCTAGTTTCACGATCAGAGACAGAAGTCATTGGTGGCATCATAATGCTCTGTAACGTTTTGTTTTTAAGACGAAATGCAGCCATATGTACCTCTGGCTACATAATATACGCTCTCCAGAAATGTATACGGGGGTAAGTTTACATAATGAGTCCGTGTTGCAAATATTTGTTGTCTTGACTTTTTATAAATATTTTTTTTTTACAGTAATGATAGAAATGTATTAGTGGAGTGGGTGAACAATTAAGGGCTTTCTTTTGTGTGTGTTTGTTTTAAATCTTTGATTTATTTTGCTGTTTAATAATTATTTTAAAATAAGGTGAAAATAATGTGGTCTAACAGCTCAAACAAAGACATATATTTATAATCTTGTCTCTGTCTTAAAGCAGACTTCATGTTAGCAGTCATATGAAGCAATTTGCTTTGGACAAAAGCGTCTGATAAGTGACTTCATGTAAAGTAAATTTAATTGAGACAATTAAATTTAAGCAGCAAAGCAAACTATATGACTAATTCTATCATTATACACACAAAAGCCTTGTAAAAAAAAACAAAAAAAACAATAGCATGCATTGTTCTCCTCAACAAGTGTCATGATTTGAGGTGTCACTTAAGCCTATAGTTCAAACTTTATAGGGTAATAGTGTTATTTAAAGTACGAGCAAAACTGCATTAAAGAAAAATCATTCAGCTGACATGGCGTTACATTACAGCAAGCTGACAAGTAATTTTCCATGCTGGATTTACATTGTTGGCTACATAATCTGAAACGCACTGAATGTAAGTAAATAAAGTTGACAGATTTAAGCGCTACCGTGTCAGTCAAGAAACCCCTGGACTTTAGGGGGAAAAAAATGTGCTGTAGTTTGAAAGTAATACTGTATTTAAACACCCCGCTGAATATCTGCTGTGACAGCCGGTGAGATTACGAGGAAGCCATTGATAAACATTGTCTTTTCAGATTTACTGGTTTGAAAGCTGTCTCATATCTGCGTCTTCATTATGATTTACATACCAGAGGGAGCAATCCCACTGAGGCAAAGAGCAAAGACGACAGCGTTGCCTTTTAATTAAACCTTGTCTAATTCCAACCACGTCAGCGTGGAGAATTCCCTCCGAATCCGATTCAGGAGAGCAGACTGATTTGAAAAACGCTCCTGTCACAATAAAGAACGCTGAGCTCACCTCCCAAACAATCACGAGTTCGCCTCTGCTGCCTCCGCCTCCGCTAACGTTAGCTGGAGCCACTTCAGGATCTGAACAGAGAACAGAAGAAACAGCCTTTATACCTGCGGGACTACAGGCAAATCCCAAAACTTCCTATTTCCTAAAGCAGCGGCTCAATGGTCTTTTCAAAACCTTTCAAAGGAATCTGAATGAGCTGGAATGCACTGTAACAAGCAGTGATGGAAGGAGTACTGAAAATTCAGACTTAAGTAAAAGTACCATTGCTTGCCATGTACTAGTACAGTAAAAGCGTCTGTCTAGTCAAAGTAGGAGTAAATAGTCTAAAAGTGCTAGAGTAGTGATTATTATACTGTGATAATTATTCACAAATTAAAAATGTGCTTCAATCCGTGTCATATTCTTTTAAGGGTGCTTTCAAGTGTGAGTTAAATTATTTGCCATTCGTGGAATATAATTGTGAGATTCATTTAATTAATGTGAGAACCCATTACATTAATGTATGCACATATAATAAGCTGACAAAAAGCAGGTGTGTGCATTTACTTGTGGATTGAGATTTGTGTAACGTAAAGCCTGCAAATTACATATTTCCACTGCATACGACAAACGACAATCGACAGACCGAAAGTCATTTATTTCCAATGGGGAGCAGTCTGGGAGCTGCGTGCTGAGTTCCGATCAAATCCGTATGTGGAAAATTCGGATCCGACAGAGCCGCGAATACGTTGAAATATTTGAACTCCTGCAACTAGATTGTATGCAACTGGCTAACCGGATGTGATGTATTCCAGTGTTGTTCAAGCAGGTCTGTGCGCGCAAGATGAGAAATACAGTATAGTTATTTTGTTATTTTTTGAATAAAATAAAAAAAAAACATTTATATTCATAAACGAGTAATAAAAAATATTTATTCCCTCCAAAATCTTTCAGTCTACGAGTTTCTAGTATTCATTCATTTATTCAACCATGGTGAACGAACTATGGCTCTTTCTGCACTTCTTTCAGCTTCTTTCCCATGGTGCACGACAACACTGAAAATTCTGTGCCACAAGGGGGTGTATTCAGACAGTCGTGTCCAAATGTCGTCTGCAGTGGAAAGGCGGCTTAAGGGGCAAACATCTAGCTGTGATGATATGTTAATGCTTATTATGCACTTTGAACTCTTGAAGCTACGAGTGTCCAGCAGTTGGCACTGTTTTTCCAGCACTAATAGAATCCATGCATGTGATTTGTGCATGTGTTTGAAAACGTAACATTCTATAGTACATACGTCTCAAACTCAATTCCTGGAGGGCCGCAGCTTTGCACAGTTTTGCTCCAACCCTAATTAAACACACCTGATCAACTAATCAAGGTGGTCAAGATTACTCTTAAACCCCTTGATTAGTTGGATTAGCTTTGTTAGAATAGGGTTGAAGCAAATCTGTGCAGAGCTGAGGCCCTCCAGGAATTGAGTTTGACACCTATGCTGTAGTGCATTTGGATATTGTTTAAGTTAATTTGATGGTTTCAGTCATGCAGTAGGCACCATTCATTTTCTCCCAACAATTTTGCATCTTCTTGAACAATTTTAATGGTTTCACACTGTTTGCTGCGTTTATAAAGTCTCAGTGCCTTGAGGTCAGTCTGATGCTATTTTGTTTATGCACAAATATATTGTATGGGAGTCACAGGACTGATTTTTCTACTAGGCAATAACAGTAGACGAACAATTTAGCCTACCCAATTCTCCTGTACTGCATGTCTTTGGACTGTGGGGGAAACCCACGGGAACGAGGAGAGAACATGCAAACTCCAGACAGAAATCTCAACTGACCCAGCCGAGGCTCAAACCAGCGACCTTCTTGGTCCTTCCACAGCACTACCTACTGCACCACTGCGTCATCTCATTATTAGTTAATATTCATAATTACTCTAACTAGCATTAACTAATACAATTTCATAGAAAAGTGAGACCAAAACAATTACAGTAGACAATTTACTTACATGTATAATGTCTTCTCTTTATTTAAAACAAATGTGGAAACCAAAATGGGACTTCTGTTTTTTTTTTTTTTTTTTTTTTTTTTTTTTAATAATATACTGTATTTATATATATATATATAGACGTGTAGATAGCCTGATAAATTAAGAGTCATTTACTCTTAGTTTTATTTTTTTCACTCAGTGCAAATAACTGTGTTCTATTATAACACGTTTACACATCCTGGGAGAAAATGTAATAGAAAAAGTAATGCCAACTCCCCAGCCAAGGGAAAAAATTAATAATTATAACTATTAACACTAAATAGCTATTTACACCATAATCCCAGAATGCAATATGGCAACTTTTACTAATTATGACCAAAAATAATAACTGTAGATTTTACAGTATTTCACTTTAAGATACTGCATGTAAATATTATAAAAATCCTAGCAAATGCAGATGGGATCTGAAGGAAGCAGCTGTTTGATGTCATTTTCACTGGGGATTCTGTGTTGAAGCCTGCATCTATTAGTGAATTAGTGATCGAAGCCGTTGCACACGGTATTCAAGCTTAAAATAGACCCTTTTAAGTGTTACAGCCTCATAGAATGCGGCAGAGGTCCACTCAATTTTGTTTATGCCGACGTGAATTATTGATAGCTGCATTTCCTGATCGCTGATGTCCAGCAGCTCACTGCAGCAGTGTCAGCTCTTGCTTTTCAAAAAAACACAGCATTTTAAGTAGCCAAAAACTTCCATGCAACCACATTTTCAAAGTAATTAACTTAAAAAAAATAATGTCATCTCTTTCGCATTGCTAGTTCGATTTCTGCGCACTTAATTTGTGTCCTAATTGTCTGTAAATGATTTGCAATTTGGATGTTCCCAGGAAATCCGGTGTGAATGCGCGAGTGTTTATTTCTCATGCCTGAACTCTATTACCAGGAGTCACTCGCAGTGATTTAAACTAATTATAGAATTAAATTACATTTTCTCCTTCCTGATGTATTAGAGATGACAGATATGGAATGGAGAGGTACCTGCAGCTTTGGTGCGAACGGGTTTGGATGGCACGCTGGGCTCCCCAACCCCCACGCTGTTAATAGCCACGACTCTAAATTCATAATCTACCCACGGATTGAGATTCACCGCCGTCGCATGAATCATCTGTCCAGGCACAGAATCAGGAACTAGGATTAAAGAAATTTGGAATGGAAAAAAAAACACATCATTGAGTAGCCTAGAATAATTATTTTGCAGACATATTTTGGTCTTGAACGTTTCTTTTTTTAATCTACCACAGTAAATCTGCATGAATCATATTTAAATGACTCACGCAAATCTCGAGAAAGACTTGACTATACCGGTTTTGACCGCCTGCCATCCAATAGAGAATGGAGTCCTGGCTTGCACGATGTAGAGGGTAATGGGACTGTGGTTGTTAGATCCATGGCCCCAAGAGAGCTGAGCCGTCCTGTCTGTGACGTCCCCCACCAACACGCCCACTGGAGCACCGGGGGGCCCTGAAAACACAGTCGACACAGAGACAAAAAGGACTCAAACTTGCTGCGTATCCTCATCAGAGAAGGGCACAGCAAGGTGACCAACTACTATGCAATGTGAGACAAGTCTGCCCACAAAAGGCGACATGTTTAATATTCAGAACCAGGGAGAGAGATCCTTCACTTGATGATGGAAACACAAAAGGTTCTGAAGAGCACGGAGCAGGGAATTAATGCATTGATTTCAGATACTCCTGTAATCATTACTTCAAGAGCCGAATAGCAGAATATAACAGAAACAGCGGGGCCTTTTTAATTTATATTTGATAAATGCTCAGAAAAAGTGCAGAATACTGAACAGGCTCCTCGGAGACGCACATACCTCTGACTATTAAATCTGCCGCTGCAGACACGCTGTCCACTGCTGTATGAACCATGCAGACGTACTTCCCAGAGTGCTTCAGCTGCACGTTTCTAATCATCAGATCCCCAGAAGATCCCTATAAACAAGAGAAACATGACAGTCAATCCATCCATTTATACACATATCTGTCCATCAATCAAACTATCTATCTATCTATCTATCTATCTATCTATCTATCTATCTATCTATCTATCTATCTATCTATCTATCTATCTATCTATCTATCTATCTATCTATCTATCTATCTATCTATCTATCCATCCATCCATCCATCATCCATCATCCATCCATCCATCCATCCATCCATCTATCTGCCCGCCCGCCCGCCCGCCCGCCTATCCATCTATCTAGCTCATCTATCCTTCCGTCAGTCCATGCGTCTATCTACCATTCCTCTAGCAATCTATCTCTATTTCAATCTATTTCAATCTATCACTCATTCTTCTAACAGTCCATCAGTCCATCCATCCATTCATCCCTTTATTTATCACTCTCTCAGTTTAACAATCCAACCATAAGCCTATCAACCTGTCCATCAATCAGCTGTCTATCATTCTATCTGTATTTACAGTTTTGCTCAGTCGCTTTGATGCATTTCTCAAAACACTATTTACATTTGCACAACAGTTAATGCATTTCATTTGTGCGCATCCTAGTAGCAGTTTCTTATTCCTTCCAACAAATTGCAGATGCTTTTGGACATGCATCAATTGTTTTTATACAACTCTCTGCTATTTATAACATTATCATTTGCTAATGTCATGTCAGTCAAAATTAACTAAACTTGCGAATGCTGAATAGTCATCCCATATAAAACTAATAGTCCTTATTTCATTACTTGAGTCATTACATACAAAAATGATGAACTAGTTGTCAAAATCTGTCTAGCAAATTTTATAAAAAAATTTTAAATCTTTATTTTTCTGAAAATGTCTTCTAAATTAAACAATTTAATAAATGATTTACAGACCTGTTTGTGTTGTAGTTTCAGTTCCAATATCTTCTGCAATAGAGTTTACAGTTGTGCCAAGCTTTACCCAAAGGAAGTGTATGTTTGTTGTAAATAAGGGTGTATTTATTCTTTTGTGAATTTTGTGAATAAATTAGAATTGCAACAAGCAAATGTAGTAAAAATGTGAAACATACATATTCATTGTCTTGTACTCAGATACCTCACTAAATGCAGTGATGTCTAACTTTGTTGTAGTTTTCAGATGACTGTGCAAACAGTATGCATAGTGCTGTCTTGAGCTTTTTTAGGAAGTATCACCAAAATCTGACTTTTTTTAATTGAAAAAACTGTACAGAGTGAACTATCATACTGAAAACATGACAAAGCCATTTGACTATCTTGTTCATAAACAATGGTGTCGGGACTTATCATTTTTATTATACTGACACTTTGATTGACATGAAAACTTGCTTTTGAGGAATGAACTATCCATTTTGAGCATGTGACGCGCTTTTGCAGGTTATCAGCTAGGTTTTGCAGTTTGTACTAATTGTTTTGAGAAATGCATTACCTGTTGTGCCGAAATGCACTGGTGTTGTGAGAAACACACCACAGCGACTGAGAAAAACTGAATCATCCATCCATCTATCCATCCATCACTTTAAACATATCTCTGTCTGTCTACCCATCCAATCATCAGCCCATCAATCTGTCCATCAATCTGTCTGTCTGTCATTCTACCATTATTCCATCCATCAGTCCATCCATCAGTCCATCCATCCATCCATCCATCCATCCATCCATCCATACATCCATCCATCCATCCATCCATACATCAGTCAAACAACTGCCTATTCATCTCTATTTCAATCTGCCCATCCATCCAGGGATGTAGTGGACATTTTAAAAGTGGGGGGGCAGCTGTATGTCTCTAAAAGTGAGGGGGACGTATCCCCCCTCCATCCCCCGGTTGCTATGCCCCTTCATCCATCCATTTATCCATCCATCCATCCATCCATCATCCTTATGCATCTGTATTTTAATATGCCCATCACTCATCTGAATAACAGTACTTCCATCTATCAATCCATTCGTCCATTAATCACATTTCTATTTGTCTACCCATCAAACTATCAGCCCATCAATCTGTCCATCCAGGGGCAGACTAGCCATAGGGAGCACCAGCATTTCCCGGTGGCCAGACAGTGAATCTGGCCTGCCACCATGACTCTGACCAGCCGTGCACCGATCGCCCCAAGTACTCAAGTATACATATACTACCATACTACCCATCCAACCATTAGCACATCACTCCGTCCATTAATCAGTCTGTTTATAATTTCACCACTACTTCCATCCATCCACTACAATACAATTTCTAAGAGACCACCATGCTATTGTGTCAAATAATCAAATATTTTAATAAACAACCACGGAATGTTGCCTTCCAGGTCAATATATTGTTACCATATACTCGTATAACTGCGATAATTAAAAATGTAATATAAGGTTGAAATCAAAATTGTTTAACCCCCCTTTGTCTTTTTTAAGTATTTCCCAAATGATGTTTAACAGAGCAAGGAAATTTTCAGAATACATCTGAATTTTTTTTTCTTTCAAATAAAGTTTTATTTGTTTTATTTTGACTAGAATGAAATCATTTTTTAATATTAAAAAAAAACATTTTAAGGTCAAATATATTAGCCTCTTTAACCTATTTTTTTTCCAAACCATCCTTATACAATAACTTGCATAAATACCCTAACCTGCTTAGTTCTTTCTAAGCTAGTTAAGTCTTTAAATGTTGCTTTAAGCTGTAAAGAAGTTTCTTGAAAAATATCTAGTCAAATATTGTTTACGGTCATCATGGCAAAGATAAAATAAATCAGTTATTAGAAATGAGTTATTAAACTATTATGTTTAGAAATGTGTTGAACAAATCTCTCTGTTAAACAGAAATTGGGGAAAAAAATCAACAGGGGGCTAATAATTCAGGGCGTTTAATTATTCTGACTTCAACTGTATGAACATACTGTAGTATTATATACAAAGTCTCACAGTAGCTATGTATTTTCATCTATTCCTGTAAATGGTCTTTGAAACAGTATGGGGCATTTTGTTTACTTCATATACTGGGGAATATATATGTTGTTAGTTAATTCAAATGAATTGTGGTATTAGCAGCATTGTATATATTATGGCAATTCTCCAAGTTATGATCATTCAAATACATTATTATTCAAAAGAATAAACAATTGTGATGAACAAGGTTTAAAGCAATCCTTTAGAAATCAAACAATGTCAAATAATTTTTCAGAAACCATTTTCAAGTATATCATTATAATCCTTTTAAATTCTAATAGATTTGTTGCTTCATATTTTTATAATGAACATAAACCATTTCAATGCTTCAGCATTTCTCAGAACTTTATTCATATAATAACTGTCCATTTCTTTCTTTCTCAATAAATAAAAGCATTTCTTTCTTGCTAGATATATATTTAATACCATGGCACTTTTGTAAAGGAAACTTAAAAGTCTCAGAAATTAAACATATTTTGATTTCTGAAACATAAAAAAAAAAAAAAAAACATCAGGAAACTGGTGGCCACTAGTCGCAAAAGGTCACTCTGCTCTTACATTTGATTAGCACTTCAGTTCATATAAGGTTTCTTGAACTCGCTTAGACAAGCAATCCTTCTGCCGAGGCTGCCATTGGTGCATTGGCAACCTGAAAAGCTCTGTGGATGATATACACATTAAGAGAGCAGGTCCTGTGGATAGCTGTTTGAGGTTCACTGTGTGTTAAACAGACTGCCATGTAAATCCTGTAATCAGACAGATTTGTGCCTCTATGTTCACAGAGCAGCCAGGTGCCCTTGTACTCGAGTTCCCCCCATTGCTATCTAGCTGAGCTCCAAAAAAATAGTTATAACACCAAGAAAATCTCAATCTTTCATCACTCGCATTCCTCAACCCCTGTGTGCCTGCAAAGAGGAATTCAAGGCTATAGTAATTCAGAAATACAGCTTTGAATTATAATGACTGACAGAAACGCACCCCTCCAATCATCCCTAAGTGATCGTGTCGACTGAAATCGATGAGCTTCCCGTTAAAGAACCACTTGAAGACGGGGTGTAGAGTGGAGTCTTTGGATACTTCACAAGGCAAGACAATGCTCTCTCCTACTGTGGCATCCATACTCAATGGAGGGACTGTAATCTTGGTCGGTTCTGTCCAAAAGGAAAATACATGTTTTGAGCGAGATAAAAGAGAAGAAAGAGCAGAAGGTCTTTAGTAATGCATTGGTTTTAGAGAGTTTTAGTCACTTTTCAATACCATACAGTTCACATTCTGAGTACACATTTACTTGAAAGATACTTGAAGTAAAAAAAAATAAACTTAATTTTCGTTTTAAACGTTGAGGTCTTTGAAGTGCACAGCTTACTAATGCACATTTTACAGAAGAATTTGCTCAAATTGGTAAACGTTACTATTTTGTTGTGCATAAGACTAAACAAAAATGGCTTGAGTGTTTATACTGGATATGTTATTATGAGTTCACTCCTTAACAATTATGAGTACACGCCAATGAATGTTAGAGAAGAAAACAAATCAAATTTGAGTAAAGAGTAAAAATCAAGAGTCATTCATCCGTTCATTTTCTTTTGGTTTAGTCCCTTTAATCATTAGGAGTCGCCACAGCGGAATGAACTGCCAACTATGACATCATATGTTTTTTACAGCGGATGCACTTCCAGCTGCAACCCAGTACTGTGAAACTTCTATACACACTCGTTCACACACATATTCAAACACTATGGCCAATTTAGTTTATTCAATTCACCTATAGTGCATCTCTTTGGACTTTGGAAACTGGAGCCCCCAGGGGAAACCTATGCCAACATGGAAAGAACATGCAAACTTATAGAAATGTTATGTGGTTCAGTCAGGACTCGAACCAGCGACGTACTTGCTGTGAGGCGACAGAGCTAACCACTAAGCCATCACGCCACCCGCCCAAGAGAGTCATAAAACGTATTCAATTTAGTTCAAATGTTGCAGTTTATAATTTTGCAGTTTATAATAGTTATGACTACTCTGGGTGCACCGGTTTACCCCACAGTCCAAAAATATGCGCTATAGGTGAATTGAGTAAACTTAATTGGCCATAGTGTTTGTTTGTGTGTGTGTGTGTGTGTGTGTGTGTGTGAATGACTATGTATGGATCTTTAACAGTACTGGGTTGCAGCTGGAAGGGCAAAAAACACTTGCTGGATAATTCGACGGTTCATTCCGCGGTGGCGACCCCTGATGAATAAAGGGAATAAGGAAAATGAAAATGAAATGATGACAGTACATACTATGTTATTAGATATTTTTTAACTTGACAATAGTATTTAGCTTTAAGGGCAATTTAAAGGCTTAACTAGGTTAATCAGGTTAACTAGGCAAGTTAGGTTAATTAGGCAAGTCTTTGTATAACAATTGAAGAAAAAAAAAATTCTTAAGGGGGCTAATAATATTGACCTTAAAATGGCTTTTAAAATTTTTTAAAAATCCTAGCTGAAACAAGTGCCGTAAACAAATAAGACTTTCTGCAGAAAAAAAATATATTATCAGAAATACCGTGAAAATTAAACATAATTTGGGAAATATAAAACAAAGTAAAAAAAATTTAAATCAAAGTAGGCTAATAGTTCTGACTTCAACTGTATAAACACAAAAATTGTCTTAAAATATTTCCCATGTAATGTTTAACAGAGTTGACAGGATATTCTCACAGTATTTTTGAGAATATTTTTCCTCCTGAAGAAAGTCTTTTTACTTTAAGTTTGGTTGAATTAAATATATATATATATATATATATATATATATATATATATATATATATATATATATATATATATATATATATATATATATATATATATATATATATTTTTTTTTTTTTTTTTAAATAGCTTTTTTGATTGGCTACAGAGCAAACCACTTTTAATGTGAATAACATAGTTAAGCCTTTAAATTGAACTGAATACTAGTATATTGCATAATATCTAGTGAAATATTATTAACTGTGATCATAGTAGACAAAATAAATGAGTCATTAAAACTATTATGTTTAAAAATGTGTTAAAAATCTTTAAAAGAAATAAAGTTTACAGGAAGGCTAATAACTTTAAATGTATACACATACACCTGTTGATGGACTGACCAAATAGGATGAGTCTGCCTCATTTTAAAATTAATATTCAGTACTGCATTTAAATTACCCTATATGAAGCCATCAAAATGTCCAAAAACATGCATATGTAATATCACAAGTTATTAAAGGAGTAAAGTGAGGAAAAAAATAAATAATCACCAAAACTTGCAACAGCAGCATATTTTTAATTAAACATGCAGAAAGTGATTGGGGAGACAAGGAGAAAATCCGCTCCCGGTTCTGTGGACGGCTGAGGGTTTTTTTTCACACCAACGGCTGGACCAATAACTCACACATGACAAAAGCTTGGATGAGTTATACCTCTGTCAAAACGGCAGGAACATAAAACAACTATATATTTCATTATCAATTTCATGCTTGGGTTGCTCACTGTTTTTCCAGTGCTTCTCATCCGGTTTAAGGCATCCGCTTAGAAGCAAGAGAAATGTGCTGTTTGTGTAATGTGAAAGGTGTTTTACCTTTGACCACTAAAGTCCCAGAACTGCTGGATGTACCAAAGGGGTTTCTGGCGACACAGGTGTACCTTCCTGCATCGGATTTGGTAATGTTGGTGATCCTAAGAGTGCCGTCTTCTAAGATGGTGCGCCTAAAAATGGCAAATACAAAATATCACAACAAGTATTAACAACTAATGACGTTTTGCTATACTAATTCAATTTGCACGGTACACAGTACATACATTTATTTTAGGGTGCTTTCACACCTGTAGATTAATTGTTTTGTTCCGAAACAGTAATTCAAATTTTTACAATTTTACTTTTTGTTCTTATTGTGGTTTGCTGTCACACAGCAAAATTTCTAAATGGACCAATTCATTTATTATTTATTTATGAAGATGAAAAGACATTATGAGGAAAAGCACTTTAATTTTGAATGGTGGCACCCACAGACATAGCAACCAAATATAAATACTGTAAGATTTTCTCATACATAGTCGTTGGCTAGAGTTATGCATTATAAGCTTTACATTATAATGAGAAATTACAGACAAACCAAGACTGCAGTTTGGTCAATTTTCCTAACAGATAAACAACACTCTGTAATGTTTCAGCATGCTTTCACTTTCATATTCGACATGAAATGCAATTTTACCGTAAGAATGACATCCCGCCCTACTCATCATTCTCTCTTTATCTAGCTGTTTATATGGCTATTACATATCAAAACAACACTAGCCTGGTTCGTTTGTGTGTTGCGTTGTATTGCTTTCTCACTACAATCCATATGCTCCAGGGTTCGTTTCAATCAAGCCAATACCAACTCATTCAGATGATCTCAGAATGATTGTTTTGGACACAGATCCAAGCGCAATTGCTGGATTCGCATATGCCAAACAATTCGTGCTTTAGGCAGAAGACTATATATATATATATATATATATATATATATATATATATATATATATATATATATATATATATATATATATATATATATATATATATATATTATTTACATAAAAACTATTAAATGTTAATATATAATTAAATTAAAATATTTTAAAATAAATATAATATAAATAAAATATATATTGAATATTCATTTAATCATTTTCTTTTCAGCTTAGTTCCTTTATTAATCTGGGTCGCCAAAGCAGAATGAACAGCCAACTTATCCAGCACATGTTTTACGGAGTGGATGCTCTTCCAGCCGCAACCCATCTCTGGGAAACATCCACACACACACACTCATACACTACAGACAATTTAGTCTACCCAATTCACCTATACTGCATGTCTTTAAACTGTGGGGGAAAACGGAGCATCTGGAGGAAACCCATGCATAGCATATAAAAAAAAAAAAACATCTTGAGGGTCTTGTGAAATTTTCAAATATTTACAGCAAACATCTATAGTGTTGGCTGTTTTACTTATGCACAATTTGAAATTGTGCAGTATGTTTCAGAAATCAAACAAAACACAATAGTTAATGGCTCAGTGAATCGCTCCTTAAAACAGTTACTTGTTACCACATACAGGAAGTTTTGATGCGATTTATTTATCCTTGAAAAGTCTAATCAAAAACTCGGACACCCAGCACAATCATTCATTCATTTTCCTTCGGCTTAGTCTCTATTTCAGACGTCGCCACAGCACAATGAACCACCTTTCCAGCCGCAACCAAGTATTGAGAAACACCCATACACACTCATTCACACACAGACTCCTGCACTACGAACAATTTAGTTTATTCAATTACCCAATAGTGTGTGTTTATGAACTGTTGGGGAAACCAAAGCACAAAGAGGAAATCCAAGCCAACACTGGACATGGAAACTCCTCACATAAATGCCAACTAGCCTAGCCAGAACTCAAACCAGCGACCTTCTTGCTGTGAGGCGACAGTGCTAACCACTGAGCCACCGTGCCACCCCCACACTAAGCACAATAATATTTAATTAAAATTCCCCAAACTAACAATGTAATATAAAACTGTTAGACTAAAAGCATTTTCTGCTTAATCTTTTACTGGAACAAATAAAAAACAATAAGCAGAGGTCTTTAATTCAAGATGTTCACTGACACACAGTCTGCTCAGATGCTTTACTGTTCAAGGATACAGCAACCTTTTCTTCCTTTTTTTCTTGCTGCCCAAAATGAATTCTTAAAGAAACAGACCCAACTATACACCAGGCAGAAAGAAAAAACCACAACCTTGTATTTTTCTCTCTCTGTATGCTCGTATTTCATTTAAAAAAAAAACATGAAAGCTGTAAGAAATCAGTTAGATTAAATAACCATTGGCAGCATTTTCAACAGGATACAGTCAGTCAGTGGGATCCCAAAAGATGAAACACAGATGAACACCGAGCAAATAAAGTGAGGGAGGAGGACGTAAAAGAGAAGCTGATTCATTCTGGTTTGAATTCCTACCTGCGGCCTTATCATTATCCAACATGTGTAAGATGTTATCGACATAAAAAAAGGCGTTGGCAAAAAGGCAACACGAGCAGATGTGATTATGGCTCTCCTGTAGAAGTTTGTCTGCATCATGTGAGGAGATGTTGATAAGGTCTGACTGAAATCTGACTTTGCAATGGAGCTGCAGCGGCACAAACAAAACATTCTCTGTCGCTCTGCTCAAACTCAATATTATTAGAGGTGGCTGTTCATAGAGGTTATAGATTTTTCATAACCCCTACAACTTATTTGGCAGACATAGATGATGGCTAAAATGATGTGGGGTGTGTGGAGAGTTCTGTAAAGCATAATTTCAAGACTTTTTAGGTGAACACAATTTTTAGGTGAACAATTAATCCATGTAAGTTAATCCACACACACTCACACCAAAACGTTTATTTTCATAATCAAAATCTGACCATTTGCTTACGTGTTTGAAGTGCCAGTACTTCTCTGTTGACATCAGGCTTTAACTACAATACTGTAAACCGCGCCCCTTTTACAGTTAGTTTACTATGATGCAGTAACTAAATGTGCTTACTATCATCTCAAAAACATTGCAAGAATTAGATGCTTTGTTTCCAGTAAGACTTAGAAAAAACTTGTTCATGCTTTTATCACCAACAGGGCGGATTACTGTAATAGACTCCTCACTGTCCTTACTAAAAAGGCAGTTGCAGCTTATCCAAAACGCTGCTGCCAGGATTGTGACCAGAACCAGAAAATCAGAGCACATCACACCTGTCCTCGGGTCTTTACACTGGCTCCCAGTTACATACAAAATAGATTTTTAAGTGTTATTACTTGTCTATAAATCACTAAACGGCCTAGGACCTCAATACACAATGAACCACCAACTATTTCAGCAAATGTTTTATGCAGCAGATGCCCTTCCCCAGCTACAACCAAGTACTGGGAAACACCCATACACACTCCTTCAAACACATTCCTACGCTATAGACTATTTCATTCATTCATTTTCTTTTTGGCTTAGCCACTTTATTAATCTGGGGTTGCCACAGCGGAATGAACTGCCAACTTATCCAGCATATGTTTTTATGCAGCGTATGCCTTTCCAGCTGCAACCCATCTCTGGGAAACATCCGTACACAATCATACACTACGGACAATTTAGCCTACCCAATTAACCTATACTGCAAGTCTTTGGACTGTGAGGGAAACTGGAGCACCCGGATGAAACCCATACGAACGCAGGGAGAACGAGCAAACTCCACACAAAATGCCAACTGACACATCCAAGGCTCGAACCAGCGACCTTCTTGCTGTGAGGCAACAGCACTACCTACAGCGCCACCATGTCACCTATAGACAATTTAGTTTATTCAGTTCGCCTATCCCGAATGTGTTACCTGGCCCAGTCAGGACTCAAACCAGTGACCTTCTTGCTGTGAAGCAACAGTGCTAACCACTGAGCCACCATTCCGCTTTATTATTATTATTATTATTATTGTTGTTGTTATTATTATTATTATTAATGATTTAGACCCCCCAAATCTCTATTTTTGTGTAAATGAACAGCCATGGACATGTACAACATGTAAACAATTTTTCATTTTCAAAACATTTCTTTTTAATGTCCCCCAACTTAAACAGTTCTGATGGATCATTGTGGTTGAGAAAATAACAAATAAGTCTGATTGGCTATTTTGCTCAATGCTACAAAAGTATGTTTTACCTTTAAAGCTCAAACCCAAACATGGACTCAAGTGTTTGCCAAATCTCCAGTATGCTATTATTAGGCTACAATTTTCAACCGGGGCTTTCATATAGAGTGCCGAGCTCTCCCTGTAGAAATGGGCTTGACCTAATCAATGAGGCAGTGACTTTTAAAAGCACCTCATAACAACTCAGCAACAACTGTGACTTCTGTACCTCTCACTTCTTCCTAAGAAAAAAAGTACAATTTTATTCCATTCATGTATATTTCATATAACCAAAGGAAACATACACGGGAAGCAATTCTCAGAAGTGCTTCATCTACCTTGACGTACATCAACAAACAATGCTGCATGCTTTTTTAATAACTAGAAACGGAATGGAAGGCATGATAGATAAACAAATGCAGCAATGTAAATATATAACACCCAGATCCTCTGTGACCTTCTCCCAGAACAAATCAAACACGAGCGCAGCAGACCTGCCAGCTCAGAAATCAAACAATTTCAGCCGCAGCTTTTTAAAATAAATATGTATTTACTGTGGCTCAGCGAACATGCTTTACGGTGGGAGCTTGCTGCTGATTTATTGACAAAAATATCAAACGCTGAGCGATAGAAGCGTAGCGGCTAGACGATCCGTGAGCAATGAGCTGCAAAACCAATAGAAAAAAAGGCAAGAATGATCTGGCTCACGGAACCAAACTTCTGACCACACTGAGCTGCATTTATATTTGCGTCAAGACATGAAGACTTCGTAATCAGTCTCTGATCCTTCCGCTCCTGACCGCCCGGCGGAATACAATGACTAATCGATGCTTCTCTTTCGCAAGTTATGAAGGGAAAGTCTCACAGAAAGTCTTTATATTGTCTTGATGCAAACGCAGGAGTGCGAGATTCTACATTAGATTGACGTGTTCGTGTTTGCACCTCTTCCAGCTTGATCACAGTGTAATTTGCTGTGTAAACATGACAAACTTAACAGTCACACATATTTACCCACAAATCTTCTTTCTGTCTTTTCCTTTACTCATAACTCATGAATTGTAGGCGTCAATTTGCGCAGAAGGGCAAGGGTCAAGCTGTGCTTAAGAGATTTACTGAGGTTTTTATGATTCCACTGAAATCTTTTTTGTTTTGTATGTTTTAAGACAATACACAACCCATATTACATAGGATTGCCATTAAAAAGTAGGTTTGACATACTGGTTTAAACATAAAAGGTTTATTTGCACATTATGCATATTGTTTTTATTAAATCAAGTACAATTTTTAAACAGAAGCATTCAGTATGCATTATGCGCAATTGCTATGCACTTGACTGTGTCAGGGTTCTGCCACTCTGGTCTTGTAAGTTCTTGTTTTAGTGGCAGAGTCCGGACACTAGCTCTGTCTAGTTCTGTCCTGTTGTGCTCGGCTATATATATATATATATATATATATATATATATATATATATATATATATATATATACATACATACATACATACATACATACATACATACATACATACATACATACATACATACATACATACATACATACATACATACATACATACATACATACATACATACATACATACATACATACATACATACATACATACATACATATATATATATATATATATATATATATATATATATATATATATATATATATATATATATATATATATACACATTTCATGTTGCTGCATACACACAACAAAAACAACAGTAAGTTGTACAGTACAGCATGCAGTAAAGAGTGTTACAGTAGCAGTTCAGTTTCAGCCACTGGGAGTCTGACAGACAGTATCAGATACACAGTCTTGCACCTCTAGTCTCAGTTCTGTCTAACTTCCCCCTTTCTCCCTCATCCAATAATCACAGTGTCCAGCGAGACCCTGGGCAGCATCAGTGAGTCATGGCATGTGTGTTCTCTCTCAGGTCCAGATGGAGCTCCCATTGGTTATCACTCCGTCCCCATCCATTACTGGAGATCATACACTCGTCCCTCTGCCACCTGTTCTGACACGGCCATGCTAGAGTGCTCCTGTCCCGCCGGAGCCCCACAGGACAGAGGCAGAAGCAGGGTGTATTAATTAGTGTTCCAGTAGGCACTCAGTCTTGTGTGAAAAGTGCCATCAGGAAGGATGCTGTTGGTTTTGAATATGCAGCATCTGTGCCTTGGTAAACGTGTGCTTGGTAAAGGGGGGAGGGGGCAATTAAGATTGAATGAAAATATGGAAAAACAGAAAAACAAAAATGCAGCTGTAGGGTGATGGTTTGTAAATAGTGACTGCTGAGTTGGCAAATACATTGGAATTATTAAATATTATTATTACAGTTAGTATTATAATTATTATTGTAGTTTTTATTTTTATGTGCAGTAATATATTAATTTTACATATTGCCCTTAAAGGCATGTGTCCAAGTGGAATTAGCTTAAATGAAATTGTAACTTGTCAGTTATAATTTAAGGATATAAACATCACTGAAAATAAAATTTAGAGTTTAGTTTTTTTTTTTTTTAAATCAGCAAAGAAAAATTGTACAGATTTTTAACAATAAAATAATTTAACAAACAAACAAACAAACTAACTAACTAATAAATAATCACATATTTTTTTTAAATATGTATTTATTTAATATATAACATATAATAATTCTGACTTCAACTATATATATATATATATATATATATATATATATATATATATATATATATATATATATATATATATATATATATATACACACACACACACTTTTTTTCTTTTTTTTTTTTTTAATTTTTCTTTTGTTTCCCCCACAGTCCAAAGACATGCAGTACAGGTGAGTTAGGTAAGCTAAATTGTCTGTAGTGTATGAGTGTGAATGAGTGTGTGTGTGGATGTTTTCCAGAGATGGGTTGCGCTCCGCTGTGTAAAACCGTGCAGGATAAGTTGGCGGATCATTCCACTGTGGCGACCCCGTATTAATAAAGGAATTAAGCTGAAAAGAAAATAAATGAATGGATTTATATGATTTTATGTACTGAAAGAAGTTTCACTATTTATATGATCAAAAACACAGTAAAAAAAAACAATATTGTGGAATGTGATTACAATAAAAAGTTGTTTATTTTAACATATTAAAATGTATAATAACTATGACTAAATAGAAATATAGCAATAATAATAATAATAATAATAATAATAATAATAATAATAATAATAATAATAATAATAGTTTTTATTATAATAGTAAATTATTATTATTATTATTATTATTATTATTATTATTGCTATATTTCTATATATATTCATTATTATTATACAATGTAATGTTAAAATAAATTTTTTTTTATTGTAATCACATATTATTATTTTTTACTGTGTTTATGATCATATACATGGTGAAACTTATTTCAGCACATAAAATCATATAAATGCTGAATGAAAGAACGAATGAATGAACGAGCAAATGAATGTGTTGTTAAAATTGATACAAATTAACCTACAGTACAACAAACTTCATTCATTCATTCATTTTCTTTCCGGCTTAGTCCCTTTTTTAATCAGGAATGAACCGCCAACTTATCCAGCATATATTTTACACAGCGGATGCCCTTCCAGCAGCAACCCAACACCGGGAAACAACTATACGTACTGTAAACCATAAAACGATCACAAAATGGCAAGTGACTTCAAAAAACTAATGGACGAAAGAACACCCTCTGTGTGATCGACCCCGTGTTTCCTCAGAATTGTGAACCACAGTCAGTGCAAACAAACCCTGGGCTCTGGGGACCAAAGGAGTGCAAGCGGCTTATTTATCGGCTGACCTGTACTGTACTGTACTGTAATGTACCTCTTGCTGTCTTTCAGGAACTCTGTGCCTCTTCTCCAGGAGTATGAAGCTCTGGGTGACGCATGTGGACGGCATTCAATGATCACTTCACCACCGCGCTGGATCAGAGTCGTCTTCTTTACCGGGTTCTTGGAGAAGTCTGGAGGAGAAGCTGAAACAGAGATACAGTTGAAGTCAGAATTATTAGCCCTCTAGAATTATTAGCCCCCCTCTATATTTTTTTTTCCCAATTTCTGTTTAACGTAAAGAAGTTTTCCTTTCAACACATTTCTAAACATAATAACTGATTTCTATTATTTTTGCCAAGATGACAGTACATCAGGGGTGCTCAGCCCTGTTTCTGGACCCTACCTTCCTACAGAGGCTGTTTCTCAATTTGCGTTCTTCAGCGGTCTTGGGTTCTCGTGTAACGTCATCATCAGCTGCCAAAGTTCAGTTCAATTACTCAAGACCGCAAGTACAGAGGACGCGTGAAACTTCACAGATGCAGACTTGAGCACCGATCTCGCTCTAGAAGTCCCAGAAGTCAATGCGACTGGAGGTGGGAAGCGCAGCATTTTATATAGATCTATTATTAAAATTCAGAGATATAATTTATTTTCCTCAGGATTTTCCCTAAATGAAAGAGAGGGTGCTCGCTGCAGAGCCATTTGAGGAGAGCTGAGCTCCAGCGAGGGGGAGCTTAAGCTTGAGCTCCACCTTTTTTGCACTTCTTCTACGAGTGATGTCACTGGGGGTAGGGTTAGGGGTGGGGTTGGTGTACGCATTAAAACAGCTTACAGGAGGAGGAGCGACAGCTCATGCTCCCCCTCGCTGGAGCTCAGCTCTCCTCAAATGGCTCTGCAGCGAGCACCACTTGAAATGAAAAGGTGAATATAAACAGTAGTAAGGACATTTTAATAAAGGAATAAACATAATAAGGGTGTTTGTTTGCTGAAATTCGTATTAAAATCTGTTTTATTTATATTGTGCAATGTATATTTATAATGTTTTTATGCATAGTAAATATTTTGAAAAGGAAAAAAAAAACAATACATTCTAGTATGAATGCTGCAATGTTTAAATAATTTTCCATTAAAAACGCGCAAAGGTCATGTGACTATCAGAAAGAACGCAGCATCTCATTTCTCACAGTGCACGTTCTCTGTTCTCATGGTCTCCCGAGTTCGTTCTTCCGAGGACACCTGGCAAGACCGGTCCACAAGAACGCAAGTCCATTCTCTGCATTCTTGGAATTTAGAAACAGCCAGAGTTCAACTCCAACCCTGATTAAACACACCTGAACCAATTAATTAGGACCTGAAAAGCACTTGATAATTATAGGCAGGTGTGTTTAATATGGGTTGCAACTGAATTCTATAGGAAGGTAGATCTCCAGGACCAGGGTTAAGCATACATACTATTTAACTAGCAATATTGAAACATAAAATTTGACTAGTTTTTTAATATACTAGTATTCAGCTTAAAGTGACATTTAATGGCTTAACTAAGTTAAATAACTTAGGGTAATTAGGCGAATCATTGTACTACAGTGGTTTGTTCTGTATAAAAAAAAAAAAGAAAAATCTTAAGGGGGTGTTACGGTTCATGGAGAGTTGTTTGGATTTTTGCCACCTGCTCCCTCTCTGTGGCTCTCTCTTTCCCTGTCTGTTATTCGCTCTTGCTCTTGCTCTCGTCCCATCACCATTTGTTCTGCTATTTTTTGTCCTTATCAGGTATCTGCTGATTGGATGCCGAGCCTGTCACTCCTCATTAGTGCATTTCCTCATAGACCAATCAGGCTTTGTTGTACAGATTTTAAATCTGACCGGCACGCCTTCCTTGTTCAGTGCTGTGTGTGTTTGTTTGTTTGTCGCTTCTGTTTTTGTATTATGGTTTGTTCCTTATTGTCTTTATAATAATCTAAATATCTGTAGTCTCAATATGGTTTAAAAGTTTATCATTTCTTTTTGGGAAAAAGAGAATAGACCCTTTTCACATTTGCGGGATTCTCTGTAGCGGAAGTCATCATAGTTAGCAAAACTTAGGCTACGTTTACACTGCAGGCAAATGTGGCCCAAATCTGATTATTATTATTATTTTTTTACCAACATGTGACTCAGTTAATGACAGTGTGAACAGCCCAAACTGCATGGAATATGGTCTTTTCACTTTAGATTTGTGCCACTTTCATATGTACAGGGTGGGCAGTTTATATGGATACACCTTAATAAAATGGTAATGGTTGATGATATTATAGTCCTGTTTGTGGCACATAAGTATAAGTGAGGGGGGGAAGTTTTCAAGATGGGTGGTGACCGTGGGAGTCATTTTAAAGTCAGCCATTTTTGATCCCACTTTTGTATTTTCAATAGGAAGAGGGTCATTTAACTACTTGGCAATGTCACAAGAAAAAAAAATGGTGTGCTTGGTTTTAACGTAACTTTTTTTCTTTCATGAGTTATTCACAAGTTTCTGACCACTTATAAAATGTGTTCAATGTGCTGCCCATTGTGTTGGATTTATAATGCAACCCTCTTCTCCCACTCTTCACACACTGATAGCAACACAGCAGGAGAAATGCCAGAACAGGCTTCCAGTAACAGTAGTTTCAGGTGCTGCACCTCTTGTATCTTCACACCAGAGACAATTGCCTTCAGATAACCCCAAAGATAAAAGTCTAAGGGGGTCAGATCGGGAGACCTTGGGGGCCATTCAACTGGCCCACGATGACCAATCCACTTTTCAGGAAACTGTTCATCTACGAATGCTCGAACCTGACACCCATAATGTGTTGGTGCACCATCTTGCTGGAAAACTCAGGGAATGTGCCAGCTTCAGTGCATAAAGAGGGAAACACATCATCATGTAGCAATTTCAAATATCCAGTGGCCTTGATGTTTCCATTGATGAGGAATGGCCCCACTATCTTTGTTGTATATGATGTGAAGATACAAGATGTGCAGCACCAAGCACACCATTGTTTTTTTTTTTTCTTGTGAAATTCCCAATACGTTTGATGTGTCAAATGACCCTCTTCCTAAAAAAAAAAAAAAACTAAAGTTGGATCCAAGATGGCCGACTTCAAAATGGCCACCATGGTCACCACCCGTCTTGAAAAGTTTCCCCCTCACATATACTAATGTGCCACAAACAGGACGTTAATATGACCAACAAGTCCCATTTTATTAAGGTATTTCCTATAAATGGCCCACCCTGTAATATTAAATCAGACACAGATCTGATGTTTTGCAATGCGACCGCAGTGTGAATGGTTATGTCGGATTTCATGTGATTTTTACATAATCTTCGAGCAACATGAGTCATTGTTCTGTGCTGCATACATCATCTACCCCTCAGCAGCATAGTAGAATGGCACACAGGGCAATTACAGTACCATAGTTGAAAAAGATTTTGAAGGCAAAACTGGTGCTTGTTAACTGATCTGGTTAACGGATTGAGACACGGGTTGATCGCGAAGCAGAAGAGCCTCGTGGGTGATGCAGATAAGGGATCTGTGTCCAAAGGAGGGGGAACTTTCTCTCCGAGAGAAAAAAGGGCAGGTGCTCGAGCACCCAAACACCCCTTCTGCACCTGTCTGCTGTTTATAATGAAGTAAAACGAAATAACTCTGCAAACAGACATAAACCAACTCCGCCTTCACCCTTGATGAGTTCACTATACACCGTTGGTTAGAGCGTCAAGTGGCACCTCGGTTGTCACAAATCACAAATGATCAATGTTTTCAATCACAAGAGACATATTTTAAGTCTCAAATGCTAAAATACACATTAGTAGTACCACAACACTTTACAGTTCATGAAATACACCACTGTTGTCTGTGAAAAGGGTAATAATCATATAAGCATGATCTGACAAAGTGCTTTATGCAGTATACACATTGAGTGCATAATCAGACATTTTGTGCTGTCAGTAAGAGTACTTTTGCACATGCGGGTCAGTTTAGGAACAGGATCTGTTCACAATGCAAATCTGATATTGGCCACATTTATAAGAGACAGCAATGCAAAAAATCTGATCTGAGAAGAAGAAAAAACTTAGATTTGAGCACTAAGCCTTGCAGCCTTAGAGCACAGTGAATGTGAGAATGCAACAAATAGTTTTTTTTTTTACAATCTTGTTTATCTTGTTTGTTCAAACAATAAAAGGAAAACACCACGATGGTGTTATCAAGACTTCCAGATATAAGAAAAAAATTGTGTGAGACTGATGACGGCAGCCAGAGGAGAGAATAACGTCAAATTTACAGTCCTGTACCATAGAGATGGTGCATTAGAAACGTCTCGCACAAGCCATATTTGTTTTTTGTAATTTAAAACAAATATACAAAAAATAATCCACTCATAAATGCATATAAAAATCTAAATATTAAAAAAATCTAAATATTAATACTTTCAAGAATTTAAGATGCTGATGACCATTAAATTCATCATAACAGGCTTGTGAAAAGGGTCCATAGGTCATGCGACAGACATATTGCCCATAGTTATACAAGTGTTCAGAAACGTTAGGTGAGTGGGTGAGCACCACTTTTTGTATTTATGTTTATTATTTTAGGGAGTGTACTTTATTGGTGTCAAATACGCTGCAGATTTCAGTTTTTTTTTTTTACACTTTTTTTTTTCTTTTTTTTATATGGCTGTTGGTTTTGTTTAGTTCTTTGCTTTGACGTCACTTTCCTATACCCCCCTGTAACTTTTGGTTTGGTTATATTTCTGTGAGTGTTTCTATTTATTGTCAAATGCACTGTACAAAGCTCATACTTTGTTGTTGGCTTTATCATATTCTCTTAGAGAGGAATAAACTAATTAAATGTTAAGATTGTTTGTCCTTGTTTATTTCCATCCATTTTCTTCAGTTAAAATATCAATTTCTAAATGTTACGTTTTCTCTCCCTAAACACCTTATTAAATCGTAACAGGGGGCTAATAATATTGACCTTAAATGGTTAAAAAAATGTACAACTGCTTTCATTGTAGCTGAAATAAAAGAAATAAGACTTTCTACAGGAGACATATTATAGGATATCATAGGAAATGCTGTGAAAAAAAAAAATTCCATGATTTGTTAAAGATAATTTGGGAAATGACTGCAACTGTATAGTCAGAAATATTCAGCACAACCTGCAAATTTTCACTTTTATTTTATTAGTGATGCACCAAAAACAGTGTTTCCTTTTACTAAAACTAACCATTTTTCATTTAGCTTAAAAAGTTTATTTCATTTCAAATAATTAAAGCTTAATCAAACCTTCAAATTAAAACAAGTTACATAGAAGGCATATTTTATTTCAAAGTTTTAAGGATTTAATTATGTTTCACATTGTTGCTGAAACATGAAGCTTTTAAACTGTGGCTGACTTGTTTGATGACACAAAATAAATAATGAAACATTATTTTTCTCGACTTGACTAACACATTTATGGCAATTAAAGGGCTGTTTAAAAAGTTATTGTGACATCACCATTGTCAGCTTTTTGAGTAAGGTTAATACAATTGTTATTGAATATTTAAAATGTCAAAATAAAAGTGCTTACCCACAACTTTGAGCTCAGCGCTGGCATAAATCACTCCATTATCATTCTCTGCCAAACACTGATACATCCCCGAATCAACCAGGTTTATGTTGGAGATGGTCAACCTGCCACCATCAACACGAATTCTGTCCTGAGCATAAACAAAACTATCAGAAATGACTGCGAACAGTGATAATAAACTACAATACTATGACAGTCAAATATAATAGGGAGTTTAAAGCAGTACAATTCATCCAAATGCATTAGAATGTGCCTTGTTTTATTTAATTTGACCCTCTGAAATGTTATTTATTGTAACAGTAGTTTGTATATTAAAACCCCATGACCAGGCATTTCCAGAAGATTAATGGTTTGATGAAATATTAAAATACTTTATTTGACAATCACAGTTAAGTTCAGATTAAGTTCAGTAGTATTTAATTGTAGTATTCACAATTTAAATTTATACAAGAATATCTTTGTCACTATTCCTAAAACCACTTGGTTTTTAATAAATCTAAATATAATACAATTTAATTTGATCATGACATATTAGTCTACAATGTTTAATTAGAATAAAAGGTTGACAGCTTTTTAAAATTTTTGAATCTAATTAATTGCATGATTTAGTGATTAATTCATCTTAAATTAAACTAATTTTAAACTCCCTATTTAACTGCATATTAAATTTTGCTGAGAAATTACACCAAACAACATTTATTAAGTCATTTTTATGCAATATGGAAAAAAAAAAAAAAAAAAACAACAAGGGGACATTTACAAAGAGTAAAACAAACACATTTTTATGGCTCCAAAACCATCTGACTAGCTCCAAAATAACCTCTTTTTTCATCAATATAAAACAAAAAATCAATAATAAATAGTACTTTAAATATCAAACTAAAACTACCACTATGTGGCGGTACATTTCTAACAAGTAAAATCGTTGAATCATTTACTAATTTGACTCATTAAATGACTGAATCATTCAGCAATGAATTTAACATTGATTGCCCCCCCTCCCCCCCGTCGCAGCAGTAACCCGCTTGCAAAAATATACACATTTAGGGCCCGTTTACACTAATACATCATAGTTTTAAAATGGCATTTTAGTAAGAAAACAATCCATGTCTGGCGTTTCAACTAGCGTTTCTGTAAAGATCTCCCTCCAAACTATACGGCTGAAAACCCACATCACGTGACCACACACAAACTCTAGCATGCGCTGCAGCATATGTGCACGTCTAAGCTCCAGGCAGTCAACGAGTGCTTTGAGCACAAAACCCCAGGGAGCAGTGCACGTCGGAGAAGGACGTACTGCTGGATTGTGTCTCACTTTAGATGTTAAACGTGATATTTAATCAATCTTGTCTCTATTTAATGACGCTTCTGTCTTTTGAATCTATCAGGTAACGTGTCACAGTGTCATTACACTGCTTCATTCTTTCACTTTCAAGCTTGTAATTTTAACTAAAACCTCAGACACTGTTGCTTGGTCCCTGTTAGTTGTGCACCTTTTTTACCAACCAAGTTTGTCGACGCCATTATAACGACACAGATCACTCTGCCTATTCATGCCAGAGTCCTGCAGAAAAAGTGATTGACAGGTGGTCATTTGTGTGCAACTTATCTTTACTTATTTATGATTTGGTTATGGGTAAAATCAAAGAGCATGCGGGTCAGGTAGTTGAAACGGTGGACTACAAACAATTCATTCATTATGAATGAATTAATTATTTATAAATAATTAATCCACCACCGACAACGATGCAATCGTCCATCGCAATGTTTCACATTAGACATAGTTGATGCCAAATTGGTCAGCATCGCCCTACTCTATACCTGATTCATTCAAAATGCAGATTCATTCTTATCTGAGAACTATTCAGCTCTGGCTCAGTTAATATTTAAGTTGACAAAGTATTGATATCTTTAATAACAGATTATTAACCTCTTATTTACTAAAACGTTTAATAAAATAACTTGTCGCTCATTTGAATTTGCTTTTATGCATCCTGTGAGTGCGCTTTAAAATGTGTAACATATTTTTACACATTTTTACTAACATAGTCTACTAACTAAGTCAACTAAACACAAAAATAACTACACTAAATCAAAATGAAAGTTTTTTCATTAACGCATTACACAGAAAAATTTTTTACACTTTGATTTTCACTAAAAATATTGAATTTAAATGCTTTTTATGCACATAAAAAATACTTTCGAAAGTTTTTTTTTTTTTTATTCAAACACCAAAAACAGAACACACACTCTACACATTTCAACACACATTCAAAATATGTTGTGTTAAATGCAGGATGCAAATTGACGATCGGGGGAGGGGGGTTGGGAGAAGTAGGGGTGAAGTTTTTCGGTTATGTTGGGTAATATGCCTCAGTGAAACAAATTTATATGTTTAAATGTAATTACATCTAATTTATTTATCAAACTTGTTATTATGCTTTCAGTGTTTTGGGGGATATTGAGTGGTTCTCATAGACATTTGTGGTTTTAAATAAACAGTGACAGGTTTGCTTTCCTACACCTATTAATGGATGACCATGACCAAAGACTGCAAGTATTTTCATTTTACTGTTTAACTTCCTGGGGCGAGGCAGTGGCGCAGTAGTTAGTGCTGTCGCCTCACAGCAAGAAGGTCGCTGGGTCGCTGGTTCAGTTGGTGTTTCTGTGTGGAGTTTGCATGTTATCCCTGCCTTCGCGTGGGTTTCCCCCACAGTCCAAAGACATGTGGTACAGGTGAATTGGCTAGGCTAAATTGTCCGTAGTGTATGAGTGTGTGTGTGAATGTGTGTGTGGATGTTTCCCAGACATGGGTTGCGGCTGGAAGGGCATACGCTGCGTAAAAAACTTGCTGGATAAGTTGGCGGTTCATTCTGCTGTGGCAACCCCGGATTAATAAAGGGACTAAGCCAACAAGAAAATGAATGAATGAATGTTTAACTTCTGTGTGTATCTAGTTTTACAGACACCTACAAACAAAATGTTTTGTGAACACGTACGCTGTCTGTCCGTGCTCTAAATTTGCCAGTTTCAAACCAATGAATAATATTTTTGACGCAAACATGCACTCACAATGGTATGAACCATTATAGGGGTGGTCAAATGTATATTGAAGTTATCTATTAATTTAATTATTAATATTATTTAAGATACAGATCAGAGCAAACTATTTCTTAACTATTAAAGATCAGACCCCACCCATACATCTTGTTTTGATGCCTTCAGGGGGGATCAAGCGTTAATTGATCCCCCCCAAACCCTGCTGTAATTTGCACCCTGGTTAAATGTGATGAACAAAGTTATTCTGTCAGTTTATGTATATTATCACCTGAGAGACCAAAGGCTGTCCGTTCTTGATCCATCTGTAAATGGGCTGAGGTTTTCCATTGGCTTTACACTCCCAGTGCAGATCCGACTCAATGGCCATGTTTGCATCATATAGAGTCTGCGACCACTGCAGGTGCTCCACATCTGCACAAACAGCAATGATCTAATATAAAACAAACGCAGAGGTTCGCATCATACCATAATCAAGTTTATCTCTTTCAGCATTCGCCCTCGCAATGCAATGCAACAATGATGAAAGTACTTCGCTTTACAAACCACTGAAAAAAGTGGGGTTACTCTTTGAGCATTAATTCAAGATGATACTTCCCGTCTTGATGATCATCACTGCTGCTGTGCATTTATTGTGGCCTTTCTGGGTAGACCAAACAATGCCTAGCAGAGCCTTTCTAATTAGTCTTGCCTTGACAATTGACAATAAAATCTATTCGTTCATTATTTATTATTTACCACAGGTTGCTGTGTGATCCGTTATCTGACTCATTAAAAATTTAAATTTCTCTTATTGATTGTCCTGCGGTAATCGTGATGGCCGACAGAATGCTGCATGGATAGGAGAGATAAACAGGGGTATTTTAACATTGAGAAAAACAGCCTGCACATTTTTGTGTGTGTGTGTCTAAACATTTCTAAAAATGTGAAAAAAAAAGGAAACATGGGATCAGTAATACTTTTAAATAGCTTTTCCAGTTTCAGAGGCTGCATTTATTTAATAAAAACTTCTGAAATGTTATTACAATTTTAAATAAAAAAACCTAAATTAAATGTTTTTATTATACACTACCTGACAAAAGTCTTGTTATTAATCCCAGTATTAAGAGAAACAAAAAATAACTTGACTTCTCTTTGATCGTTTGGAAAAGTGGCAGAAGGTAGATTTTTCCAGTGATTCATCTGTAAAACTGCATCCCAATCATCACAAAATGCAGAAGACTTATTGGAACCCACATGGATCCAAGATTCATAGAAATTAGTCAAGTTTGGTGAAGAAAAAATCATGGTTTGGTGTTACATTCAGTCTGGGGTATGCAAGAGATCTTCGGAGTGGATGACAACATCAACAGCCTGAGATTTGAAGACATTTGTGCTGCCTATTCAATTACAAACCACAGGAGAGGGCAACATCTTCAGAAGGATAGCTCTCCTTCTCATACTTTAGCCTCCACATCAAAGTTCCTTAAAGCAAAGAAGGTCAAGGTGCTCCAGGATTGGCCAGCCCAGTCACTAGACATAAACATTATTGAGCATGTCTGGGGTATGATAAAGGAGGAGGCATAGAAGATGAATCCAAAGAATCTTGATGAACTCTGGGAGTCCTGCAAGAACACCTTCTTTGTCATCCCAGATGACTTTAATAAGTGATTTGAATCATTGCAGAGATGTATGGATGCAGTCGTCATACACAATATTAATTATTTCCCACTGCACCATGATTTTATATTCTATACTGTACATTAGTTCTGTTAAGTGGCAAGACTTTATCTAAGCACAGTCAGACCTTACTGTCCTAATTAAATAATAATTAAAAAAAAAAAACAAGGCATGATCATATTTTATTTTGGTAAAATAGAGGCCTTTGAGTTTCATATTAGCCACAAGACTTTTGCTAGGTAGTGTAGAATGTAAATAAAAATTTTGTATTCTTGTGATTTTACTTCTGTTTTCGGATGTTCTGCTCAATTATTTATTATCATTATCAGTGTTGAAAAATGTTGGGCAGCTTAATATCATTGTGTACAGCTTAATAACATTAAAAAGTACTTACTTTTATAAATCAAACACTTGTTAAATAGTTCATATATGTATCATGTAAGGAAATATTGCATTTCAAATAACTATTTAAATAAAATTATTATTTTAAAATTTCTTTAAACAAATGAATGTCCAAAATTTAAATGTATTCTGCAAAACATTAAAACTTCCAAGAATCATTATAGACCCATTTCTCATTTCTGGGTTTCTCAGTAGCGGAAGACGACATAGCTGGGTAAACTAAGAGCGCAGTGAATGGGAGAATGGAGATAATAATTTTTTTTATTATCTTCTGAAATAATAAAAGAAAAACTCCACGATGGTGTTATCAAGACTTTTAGAAAAAGGAGAAAAAATAGTGAGACTGATAATCGCAACCAGAAGAGAGAACAACGTTAGATTTACTCTCAGCCCCATAGATGCTGCATTGGAAACACCTCGCATAAGCGGTAATTCCTTTTTTGTATTTTGACGCAAAGATGATATAATACATACATCAATGCATATAAATGTTCACAAGTTGTTTTATTTTTTATTTTTTAAATCAAAATATTAAAAACTTTCAAGGATTTAAGATTAAGATGACTGTTAAATGCATCATAATAGGTTTGTAAAAAGGGTGCTTTAATGATTGAGTACCAACAATATTTGATCATAATAGAACAGCAAATCAGCAGATTATAAATACTTAATTTAATTTTTGATTGTGTGACAGTGGAGTAAATCACTGATATAACTTTGCATAAATTAAATTGTAAATGTAATAATGGAAAACAATAAACAAAAATCTATATAAAAATTGATTGTATTTTTGATCAAATAAATACAGCCTTGGTGAAGAGAACAGAGTTTTTCAAAACAATAAAGCAAGAAAAAATACATTCCTGACCTCAAACTTTGGACCGGTTATGTATTTTAGTGTGTATTTGACCTTACTTTGAAATACAAGCCGTCCTTTCGCAATACTGCGTCCTTTCGAGTTTTCAGCCACACATTCATAAAGTCCAGAATCCTCAGGACGGAAATATGGGATCTCTAGGACCCCATTTGAGTGATTTATCTTCATTTTCCCGGGGAAAGGGTTTCCATCCGCTCTCTTCCACGAAATAGAAGGCACTGGACTGAGGAAAGTCATGAAAAGGGAGCGTATTAACATCAAACTGAGCCCGGATGATGAATTGAGGCTTAACATGATTCACTACAGCAGAACATGTTAGCAGTTACTCAACATCCGTGTATAATATGTTACTCAGCATCCTTTTCTGCACAATTAGAATAAACGTCACTCACAAAGTTTGACATATTGCCAAGTCTTTGCATGATTAACACACATTTCATTTTGCAGCCATCCATGAATGTATTGTTGCTAAATTATTTTAGCAAACAATATAGCAGTTAATTGCAATGTGGAAACATGCAAACTTTGATTTCAATAATATTAGTAAACAAACACACATAAAACAATCAGTTGGTGATGTATATTTATTCATTCATTTTCTTTTCCGCTTTGTCTCTTTATTAATCTGGGGTTGCCACAGCGGAATGAACCACCAACTTATCCAGCATACGTTTTACGCAGCGGATGCCTTTCCAGCTGCAACCCATCACTGGGAAACACACATACACTACGGACAATTTTAGCATACATGATTCACCTATAGTGCATATCTTTGGACTTTGGGGAAAACCGGAGCACCCGAGAGAACATGCAAACTCCACACAGAAAGGTCAAATGACCCAGCAAAGGCTCGAACCAACAAACTTTTTGCTGTAAGGCGATAGCACTACCTACTGCGTCACTGGATCACCATGATGTGAATAATAATACATTTATATTATAGTTATATTATAGTCTCTGTTATCTAGCTATCCCCCAGAACCTCCCCATCCCCCTCTTTTTTTTCATTGTCAAATATTTCCCAAATGATGTTTAACAGAGCAAAAAAAAATTCACAGTATGTCTGATTTTTTTTTTTTTTCCTCTGGAGAAAGTCTTGTTTGTTTTATTTCGGCTAAAATAAAAGCAGTTTTTAAAACTTTTTAAAGCATTTTAAGGTCAAAATTATTAGCCCCTTTAAGCTATATTTTTTCAATAGTCTACAGAACAAACCATCATTATACAATGACAATACAATAATGCTGTATTGAAGTTTCTTGAGAAACATATATATATATATAATTCTGACTTTAATAATTAGAACTTTAACAATAGATCTGAACTTCACCGGTTCTTCTTTACAGCACAATGTTTATCTTATTTTTTTCTGTTTTATTTATTTATTTTATTTATTAAATTTTATTTATTTTCTTGCACTGTTTCTTTTCCACCGGTCATTAAAGACCTTGCATCTTGGATCCTTCCTTGTTGTTATTTCATGAATCATGACAGAATCATTATTAATGTTTAAGTACCAATAATGATGGATCTTAATAGAACAGCAAATGATCATATTATAACTATTTCTAAAGGATCATTTGACTCTGAACAGGGAATAAATTAAGGTTTGAATTACATGAATTAACTACATTTAAAAAAACAAGTGAAAATGGAAAACATTTGCTTAAAATGCAAACAATAATTGTGAAAAACATGAAAAAGACTGTAACATACCTATTTTCATTATTATATTAATATCATATATAATGCAAATCCTCATATTATAATTATTTCTAAATTAGACACTGAAGACTGGATAAAATTAAGCTTCAAATTACTTAAATAAATAACATTATAAACATATGAACATGGAAAACATTGAGTAATCATATTTATATATACATTAGTTTTTTTAATGATGAAATATGACAAATGAAATACAATACTATATTGAATAATATTAAATAATTGTAATAACTATATAATAATGTTAATAATGACTGCTGAAAATTTACCTTCACCATCACAGTTTTTTATTTTTTCAAATATACAGTATTCTCAGAGAAAACACAAACACAAATCACAACAACATTTCCAAATAAAACTCTTTTCTGGGTAAGCAAACTTCTTTCCAAAACAAAAAAACTAAAACTCCCAAAATCTTAGGTCGACTACTTTTTCATTACATGTATAAATAAAAACATCTAAAAATAATTGGCCTGGTAGTATATCAGCTCTGCGCTTGATAGCACTCCGGTCTCCCAGCATCCCTCAGCACATTACCTGTGGACAATCCAAGGCCAGAGCCCCCGTCCCGCTCCAGGATCACAGTCTGCAGCTGCTTCTGAAATAATGCCTGCCCTCCTCCATCTGCCTCGACTACTACACCAAGATTAAAGCACCCTGTACATTTCCCCGACATTTCTCTTAAATAAACTGCTAAGATGTACTACGTGCCAAATGTGGCGATCCCCAGTTAAACACAGTGAGCCTCTGGAGGCCACGAGTCCATCTGTTAGTAAAAAAAGAGACCTACTTTCCTAAAGCGAAACACTCCAGCCGGACCGACGATCCTTTGGCCACATGGAGCATTTTTTCGAACTGGACTTCAATCTTTGGCTCGTATTCTCCCATCACACCTGTAAAAGCAGAAGAATCCAGAACACTTCAGTTTGGATGGAACTTTGTATGGTGAAACAAGGCATGTCAACAATGGTTGATGGCTGGACACTGGAAGACGCTTTTTTCTGTAGGGCTTAAAGGGTCACCAAACACCAAAACAAATTTTCTGAATTGTTTACAGTCATATATGTGTCCCACATTGCCAAAAACACTACTAGGACACAAATATTTTACTAAAAAGTGGAAAATTGGTTGTTTTTGCGTTTTTTCGAGCAAATTCGTTCTTCCGATTTGATGTCTGATTCCGAGGCTAGATGTCTGCACCGAGGGGTAGAATGTGATGTTTTCATCATTAATTCAAGAGAAAGACTTCAAGGTTCTAACCAATAAGTGCACTCTATTGTGTATGAGGTCCAACTTCATTAATATGCATGATAGCTTCGAAGACGTGTTTTTACCTGTTAGTGTTCAGATGGCAGAGAGATGCCATGTTGTGTTGCCAACAATAATTAAAATGAAAGGAAGACGAAAAATTGTTTGGAGACGTGGGTTATCAGTGTTGCATTTATAACCACCCAAGCTCATTCAGAAAACGTAGTCCCATGGACGTTTCTGGAGACCGCGAGATACATCCCGGGAGGAACGTATTTTTGAATTTTTTGTTTTTGCGAATCAACGAGAGGCCGCTGAGTGCACTTTTTCGCATCTCAAATGTCTCTTAGATTGCTGTTCGCACCCGCGCTGTTCTCGCGTAAACCCACCAGAGGTCACTGTCGAACGACTGTCTGTCTGACTGGATGAATGATTTACTGGGCGACCAGCCAATCGTCCAATCGTCTTACTGGGCGACCGGCCAATTCACCCTCCTCCTTCCTTGAACCCAAGCAAATTTACCGATTGACCCGCCCACGCGCTTACTTCCCAAAAACCCAATCAACAATTTACAAAAGCCATTCAGCAAAAGAAAAGCCATCGTCTGATTTTTAGCATGTTTTTAAGTTTTACCACAATCTCACCCTGTTATGAACTTCTTCACTTTATTTTTTGGATTCTGCTTTTGTCTTACTTGATTTATGGAACCACTCTTCCCCGGACTCGAACCCTGTTGTCGTTGTCAGCTCCCTTCTGGGTCTCAAGTCCGCCGACGTACACGACGAGCTAACTGGACAAACTGGTTGCGGCGGGAAAGCCCTCCACACGGAGGTAAGCGGTCAGCCGGTAAGCACAAAAAGGAACAGTGTCATACCGCCCAGTAGAGTCGCTTAAAAATTAATTGCAGCCATACGTACCTCCGGCTACTTAATTCGCAGTCTCCAGAAACTTCCACGGGACAACGTTTTCAGAATGAGCTTGGGTTGGTTTATAAATGTGTCGCCAGAAAGGTTTTATTTTGTTTTAATTTCACCGCTATGAGAGCGCAGCTGGACTCACATGTGGATTATAATGGTCTACTAACATGTGACAAAAATATGTTTTTAAGGAACATTTTTTACCCAAGATTTTTTCGCATCCGGAAATGGTGAAATCCGGATTTGCTACTCGTCTCCTTTTGGTAAGTGTGTGATCAGTAGAGGTGTGAACCTACTGGTTCGGTTACGATTATCATGCCTTCGATTCGGTTCAATTCGATATCTCGGTGCATCACGGTGCATTGACGATGCTTCCCATATACAACGTTATATTTTAGGGGGGAGGCTATAACAAGCTGTCTGTATAAACACACAGACACACAGCACCACACTGTCTCTTATTCAAACACATGCACAAACATAGACAGCACCTAACAAACAAACACACACACACACACACACACACACACACACACACACACACACACACACACACTTAAGCCCTCGCAACAGGGAGAGCTTGCGCTGAGCGGAGCAGAAAAATGAAAAAAAAAAGAAGCACTTTTCCGACGGTCCCTTACTGAGAGCTCCTCTCAGCGCGAGCTCTCCCGACTCCCGGCTAAACACACATTGCGAGGGCTTAAACGTAGCAGCTCGTAATGTCGAGCGAAAAAAAAAGAAAGACAGCTGTGAAACATAACCAGCTTTGTCTTTTCGTAGGAAACACACTTTAGATCTTTAAGAGGTTTTTGAGTTATTGTCGTCTATAACGTTAACTGAATGTGTGTCAGGAATATCGAAAATAAAACCAACTGAACTGTGCTCATTTTTGGCACCTCCCTGGATATACAGCACCCTTAGCATTTGCCTATGGTGCCTATGCCATGGGCCGGCCCTGAGTTAGCTGAGTGTTGTAAATACTCGCGCTCACCTCCCTCGCCAGAGAGAGCATAGGAGATAAATGACGTCAGTACATAATAACCAGTTATGATTATTACTGAACCGATACCGAATTGTCCGCTTCTGCATCGCGGTGCACCGAAGAAACAATTCATTTTGAAACCCCTAGCGATCAGTCTTCTTTTGTTAATTCAAATGGCAAAGTTAGTATCATCAGCAGTACTCTCAGTTTTTAAAGACATACCTTGGTCAAAATGATTTAGTTACTAAGTTAACAGTACGTTAACATCACTACAATATTGTGGGCTGAAAGATCACCTTTAAATGCTCCTCTCCGAATGTAAACATGTAAACACCTTAATCAAACTATTACCGTTGTGTAGGATTTTTGCCACATTTAGTGACAGGATAGTCCACACACACAGCTTTCTGATACTATTATCTGCACCTACCGAATTCATCTAAGTTACAGAGAAATGTGGAGTTTGTTTTTTTTTTTTCTCCCATACGGTGTGCGGTATCCATTAAATCTACACTCCTCCAGCAGTTCCTGGCATCCAATATCTTGTTTGTCACAGGGGCATGCATGAAGTTTTCCTGAATGAAAGTGAAAGTGCCAAACACTTAAACTCAACAAGTTAGGAATTTATTGCAAGTGATTTGATGAATGATGTCCAAGTAAACGTAGTCACTGTCTTTCTCCTCTGCGTTTGTGTTTGTTTTGCCTCTGTGAAAATCAGCAGGTGTTTAAACTGAAACTCCCCTTTTCGTGAAAAGCCTTCCCTCTTTCGCCGATTGATACTCCCACCTAAACAAAGCTGGACTCCCCCACTTTTCTGTTTTTCAAACTAGGTGTGAAAACGCCCTGCTTATAAAGGGAGATTTCATCGCCCTTTAACCTAGGTTAGCAAAACTATATTTTAAAAAATGTTTTTAACTGTCATGAAAAACAAATGTATAATTCGTATTTAGGCATTTCAGTATTCCCACTTTAAGCCAAATATCAACTTCCCTAATTTCCCCTGACAAAAATGCTAAATTTCCATGGCATTTAATGACTGATAAAACCACCCAGGCTCAGTGTAGATATGTTTCCAGGTCTATATTTCTGGGGATGGTGAAATAAACTGGCAACACTGGAAAAGCAGTCTACAAGGAGGTAAGCAGTGAGTGGTAGTGCGAAAAGGAACAGAAAAAGATGGAGATGGAGGCAGACGTACCTCTGGGTACATATTTCACGCTCTTCAGAAATGTAGACAGGGGTATGTATCCACAATGAGCCTGTGTTGATAATATAGACTGCTGTTGTGCTTTATTATTAATAATATAATATTCAAATAATATGCTAATCATAAAATAAAATCATAAATCATAAAATGTAATAAAATCATAAAATTAAAATGGTTTTAGCTCAAAGTATATTCTGCAGAACTTTAAATGACACTATGAGAACAGCAATGAATCATTTTACTATATGCAATAGCCGTCAAAACAATGTGGAAAAATATGGTTCAGAAAAAATAAATTGACAAAAAAAAAAAAAATATATATATATATATATATATATATATATATATATATATATATATATATATATATATATATATATATATATATATATATATATATATATATATATATATATATAAATTTAAGTTTAAAGCAGTAAACAAAAATTTGTGATATTACATGACTTAGAAATATGTAAGAATAATAAGGGTAATAATAATAAGAGAATGATAAATTATCTTATTATAAGAAGAATATAATAATAAATACAGTGCTCAGCATAATAGAGTGTGTCCCATTTGTAAAATAAATATTTTTATCCATTTCTCAGTAAATGCAGGCAACGTATTTTGGTGCATTTAAACAAAACAGATTTATTAAACAGATATATTTATTAAAATAATATTTGTCACCAAACATATTTAGAAATTAAAAGATAATTCAATTAAATTCAAGCAAAATATATATATAAAAAAATCAACCTTTTGAATTATTATTATTTTTATTTTTTTTGCTTCTCTTGATTTGTACTCTTCTTAAATTTGTATTTAATATTTTTCTATAACATAAATTTGGGTGTATTAGTTTTTGAAAAATTAACGTAAGTTATTTTGTTATATAAGCTTCAGGTTTGGCTTTAGTACTGACAAATGGTTGAAAAAAGACTTTTGTTTTATATAAATGCAATTAAAATGTGCATTGCTTGGTAAAAAATTACATTTGGGCAAACCATTAAATAGTGTTCATTCATTCATTCATTCATTCATTCATTCATTCATTCATTCATTCTCCTTCAGTTTAGTCGCTTAAACATTGAATATCATTATATCTTTATTTAATAGTTTTAGTCCAGCTGATTCTTAATTTTACCTCTACAAGTGTAATAGCAAAACAAACAAACAAACAAACAGACAAACAAACAAACAAACAAACCACACAAATGCCTTTATTTCTAACCAGTATGAGTTTCTTTCACCTGCTGAACAAATTATTTTAAATAATGCATGAAACAAATAGTTCACGATAGCCATTGCATACATCAGCTATTTGGTTTCACACATTCTTCAAATTGCCTTCTTGTTGTCCCAACTAATCTAAAACTTTTGATAGTGATTTATTTGTTGTATTATTATTATTATTATTATTAATATTATTATTATTATTATTATTATTATTATTATTATTATTATTATTATTATGGGTGAACTATCTTTTAACGTTACTTGGCCAACATGTATCCTTATTCAACAGGTTTATATATATTTATTTTAAAAAAGTAAAAATCCTGATAGTGGACCAGCTTTGGCTACGCTATTCAACTAGCACAAAACTTAAAAAATTATGCAAATTTATGCTGGCCTAAAATGATCTTTTCAGCAGGGAATGTAGATCAAACACACAAAAAAAAAGCGTAAGAAATAGGAATTAGAGAAGTAGTATGAATTCAGCACTGGTCTCGGGCCCAAAATATTAATAGCCAAACATATTCAATATTCATATTCGTTCAAAATATTCAAAAACTCTCAAGCCTACTTTATACCTTGTCTGGGTGAATATTAAACAGACACTAATGAGTGCCAATGTTGAGCCTTGCAGGGTGTCTATGTGTGTGTGCGTGTGTGTGTGTGTGTGTGTGTGTGTGGACAAATTTTTCTCTCTCTTTCTTCACACTAGAACTATACCAGAATACTATTACTACTCAAAAGGCCATAGCAGTCATTCTGACTGTTCATATTAGACTGTAACAAATGTAATTTTTATCAGGTCACATTTACATTCAAAGCTTCCAATGAGGTTGCATAATTAAGCTTTAGAGCTGTCCTGATAGTTTGTGCCTTAGGTAAAACCACTGTATATATTATAAATTTTTTTTCTGACAACAAAACAAACAAAAAAAAAAAAACAAGTTGGATTGAAACAGAACATTTCTCTGTAAAATAAAATCTTCTATAGTATAGCTATTGTATAGTATGTAGTAATTGATAAAAAATATGAATAAAATGGACTTAAATACATAAAAATGTTATGGGCGTTTACTCTACTTATATTTTGGTATACTTATTTTCTTACAGTATTCAGTATATGCACCCTTTTGTATTACTGTGCCCACATACAGCGACAAGCAGAGGACACTTTACAGTTTGACAAATACTGCAGCTGTTGGACAGCATAATGTACTTTTGACGCTTATTAGGAGAGAATGAAGTTGTTTAGGTTGCAACTATGCAGCTTATTTATAAGTATTGTGCCTATTTTAAATATTTAAAATTTTGGATCATCAGATACAGTGCATCTGCCACCATTAGCCTGTTTGATCAGACCAAAAAAAGTGTTGGTTGACGTTCCGCCACAAGATGACAGCATAATCAGTCCTTAGGGGAGAAAAACAGCATTTTCTCAGCATCCATTTCAAACTACAACTGAACAAATCATTATAAATCAGATAAGTGACATTCTAAGTTAATTTCTCTCTTTTGTGTTTTGTAGTGCTGTATTTATACCACAGAAAGTAGTAGTATTTGCTTTGCTCTGGCTTTTTTGGGGGGTAAATTATTGTGAAATCCTGATTGCAGTAGAGAAATACTGGGAGATCTCTGTGGGTTAAAGGGATTTTGAGCCGTTATAATCTAAAAATGTAAGCAAAAACAAAACAAAACAAAACAAAACAAAACAAAACAAAACAAAACAAAACAAAACAAAACAAAACAAAACAAAACAAAACAAAACAAAACAATAAAGCCTGACTTTACTCTAGATTTGTAGAGTAAAGCTACAAAACAACAGAAAAAAACAAACAAAAAGCAAAGCAAAACGAAATGAAATGAAAACAAAACAAGAATGGCAATAAAGCTTGACTTTACTATAGATAAGTAAAGCTCCAAAACAACAGGAAAAAAAAAAAAAACGAAAAGAAGAATAACAATATAGCTTGACTTTAATCTAGTTTTGATAAGTAAAACAAAACAAAACAAAACAAAAAAGGACAATAAAGCTTGACTTGAGATTTGATAAGTAAAATTACAAAAGAGAAAAAACAAATGACATGGTACAGTGAAATAATACACCATTTATAATGTGTCCACTAAATTGCTATAGGTATTTAAGGCATTAATTCTTCAAGACCTTTTTTTTTGTAAAAATAAAATCAAGGTGGCAATAAAATACCATCAGTCACGTGTAATAAGTCAGTAAACGGTCAAAATGACTGTCGTGGTAGTTCTAACATTAATGCTGCTCTTTTTGTCCTTCAGTCTTTCTCACCGTCTCTCTCCCGCACACAGTTGGCTGAGCACGGTTTGAGACTATGAACACACAAACGCTGTGCCTCTGAGTGTCAGCAAAGCAAACAGTGTGGTGCTGAAATCAGTGTTAGCAATTCCTCCAGGCAACTCACCGTCCCGCCGCAGCACCACTGGAGTGGGCGAGCTGAAGACGCTGGAGTTGGTCATCACGTTTCTCACCACACACGTGTAGTTCCCCACATCTGACGTCTCCACCTTGGCGATGTAGAGGTTTCCAGTCCGCTGGGACACAAAGCGCCGATTGTCCCCAACAGCGACACTCGGACGGCCATTAAATATCCAGGAATATCTGATTTCTGGCAAGAAAAACAAATATGTGTTACAATTGCAAACCGTGTTTTGCCAAAAATTTATTTTAAAACCCAGTTATTTAAAGACAAAGAATGACATTCAGACAGCATTGCTAGAATGTTATGTTTTGCCTATTTATTTGAATTATTTTATATGTAAAGTCAGAGGGAGTGAAACCACTGGCCACTTTATTAGGTACACCTTTCCAACTGCTCGTTAATGCAAGTTTCTAGCCAGCCAATCACATGGCAGCAACTCAATGCATTTAGGCATGTAGACATGGTCAAGACAATCTGCTGCAGTTCAAAACGAGCATCACAATGGGGAAGAAAGGTGACTTAAGTGACTTTGAACGTGATATGGCTGTTGGTGTCAGACGAGCTGGTCTGAGTATTTCATAAACTGCTGATCTGCTTGGATTTTCACGCACAGCCATTACTAGGGTTTACAGAGAATGGTCTGAAAAAGAGAAAATATTCAGTGAGCGACAGTTCTGTGGGCACAAATGCCTTGATGCCAGAGGTCAAAGGAGAATGGCCAGACTGATTCAAGCTGATAGAAAGGCAACAGTAACTCAAATAACCACTAGTTACAAACTAGGTGTGCAGAAGAGCATCTGTGAACACACAACATGTCCAACCTTGAGGCAGATGGTCTACAGCAGCAGTAGACCACACCGGGTGCCACTCCTGTCAGCTAAGAACAGGAAACTGTAGATAAAATTGCCACAGGCTTACCAAAATTGGACAATAGAGGATTGGAAAACATTGCCTGGTCTGATGAGTCTTGATTTCTGCTGCGACATTCAGGGCAGGGGCAGAATTTGGCATCAACAACATGAAAGCATGGATTCATCCTGCCTTGTATAACGTTTCAGGCTGCTGGTGCTGGTGTGGAGGATATTTTCTTGGCACACTTTGAGCCCATTAATATCAATTGAGCATTGTGCCAATACCACATGATTCACATAATGGATGTGTAGCCGACAAATCTGCAGCAACTGCTTGATGCTATCAAGTCAAGATGGACTAAAATCTCGGAGGAATATTTCCTTGTTGAATCTACAGTATGCCACAAAGGATTAAGCCAGTTTTGAAGTCAAAAGGGGGTCCAACCTGGTACTAGTAAGGTGTACCTAATAAAGTGGCTGGTAAGTGTAGTTCAACCAATACTTATTTCAGTACACATACAAATACAGCTGATAAATGGACAAATTATAATTTATGCTGCATAGGCTTTTATGGTGAAGATGCTGAATGCCATATGTAAAAAGTAAATGTTAAAAAGTGTTAGCTTGTTAGAGCTCTGCTGTGGGGGAAACAGTTTTTAACACTTTGTAACAAGGTTAAAGTGATCCAGCTTGAATTTGACAGTGAAGCAACATGGGATGGAAACTAATATTTCTCCAGAAAAAGGCATGTAGTGGCTTTAAACACTCTAAAATCTGCATTTATTTTGTGTTTGTTTTTGTTTTATGCATAAACACCACATAACAAACAAGATGATAGGATGCAGAATTATTAAATAGTAAGGATAAGGTTTGTTTATGTGTAACAGTGTTTGTAGCAATCTTTTTTAAACAAGCCTTTGGGACAAATTACATGTAAATAAGTACTGTATATTATTTATTTTATTGATTTCACCATATTTATTTATTGACAAGCAGAATGCATTTACACATGCTGTTTACCTCTAAAATCAACCAGTCAAAAGAACTAAACGTCATCATCAAAAAACTCATTTTAATTTGCAACCACAAATAAGGACATCTTTGACTTTGCTTCTCATTTTTTTTCCATCTCCATTCATTCATGTCACATCTCACTCTTTGGTAATGGCAGAGAAATACAGGAAGCTATGAAAAAGTATGAAAGTATCAAATTAAGCAGCATTCAGCATTAAGCAGTTCAAACTGCATATCTAAAAGTCTACAGCATCAAGGGAAAAAAAAAACATTTGGCTTCCAGAAAGAAAAAAAAGGTGAATTAAAGCCATCATAAATGGAGTGATGACAAGGTGAGGGACCTTTCGTCATTACAGGGCACTGTGCTTAAGGCTTTTGGTCTCTTAGGAACCGAAGTCATATAATCTTAAACCATGTGCACCAATGAACAGGGCTAATTATGGGGAAAAAAGAGCAGACTTTTACTTCAGGTATACTGTACAGTATTGCAGAGTGCATTCCTAAACAAAGTACTACTTTATATATATATATATATATATATATATATATATATATATATATATATATATATATATATATATATATATATATATATATATATATATATATAGTAAACAATTTACAATTAAGCAAATAAAAATGTTGCTATAATGTTGATGTGAAGAGCTAGAAATTATCAGTATTCTTAACAATCTAATTACTAATTATTTAAAATAACCCTTGTATAAGTATTATTCAATTAAATTATTTGTATTATTTAAAATAACTCCAATGTAAGGAATTCTGATTACGATATAAGGAATCTTCTGTGGAAAGTAATCGATTCTTCAATGAAAAAAAAAAAATAATAATATTAATAACTTATGCCAGTTAATAGTATTTTGCATGTAGTTGGAAATACTTACATGGTTTAGTTCAATGTTCTAGGTAAAAACAACCAAAAATATATTACATTTAAAATTTCACAGACATCACCGTTACAAAATATCATATTTTTTAAATAAGTGCTATTCTTTTTGACTTTTTTCAAAAAATTGTCAAGAAAATGTTTCTCAATTTTACAAAACAATAATTAGAATAATCTTTTTAATACTGGTGATAATAATTCATAATTGAGTATAAAAATGTAATTACAATTATAACATATTTTTAACATAACTGAGCACTGTAAAAAAATGTGTAAAAACAGTTAATTTTGACAGAAATATATTGTTTTCCATTGAAACAGTAATACCCAATAGAAAATGCACTTTGGACAATATATTTGTACCTACAGTATTGCAACTGCTGTTAATTTACAGCAAAACAGTAGCAAAACAGTACTACTGTTTTTATTTAATATCTTTTTTACTGTAACTTTCTATGCATAGCTGGCTGTAAATAACATTAATATGCATTTTTATCAAGTGTTGAGAATGCATTTAAGACTCGAATGACTCTTGATCTGCTTTTTAAAATGTTTATTGCTGTTTTTATTTAACATCTTATTTTACTGTAATTTGTAATGCATTGTGGGCTGTAAATAACGGTAATATGCATTTCTTTTATTGTTGAGAATGTATATGAGACTCTTGATTTGCATCTGCTTTATAAAGTGTTTATTGGTTTTTTATTTGATATACATTTTTTACTGTAACTTATAACGCTTTGTGGGCTGTAAATAACGATAAGCATTTTTATTGAGTGTTAAGAATGTATGCAAGATTCTAAGGACTCTTGATTTACATCAGCTTTTTGACATGTTTATTGCTGTTTTATTTGATATATATGTTTAACTGTAATTTTCAATGCATTTTGGGCTGTAAATAACGGTAATATGTAGTCTTTTTATTAAGTGTTGAGAATGCATATAAGACTCAACTGACTTTTGATTTGCATCTGTTTTTTGAAAAGTTTATTGATGTTTTTATTAACTATATTTTACTGTAATTTTCAATGCATTGTGGGCTGTAAATAACAGCGATGTGCAGTCCTTTTTATTGAGTGTTCAAAATGCATATAAGACTCTTGATTTACACCTACTTTTTGAAGCGTGTACTGCTTAACCTACAAATTACAAATGCACTGCATTTATTTTCTACAGAAAAAGGCTGAAAAACAAATCACATACAATTACAACATGATAATGGCATCTATGCTGCTTATATTTTATACTTTAAAATAAAGAAGTATACCATAATTCAAATTACTTTTACACCATGCAATTTCACAGTAACAATACTGTTACATTAATAGATTGCATTAGATTACAGTAAATTACAGTAAACTGGCACATCTAGGTGGAACACCAAATTTAACAGCCAGTAGTGATTAATATATGCAAAAATGCATTATTAATATACTGTTTATAATAGAAAAAAAATATTTTACGTATTTATTTTTTTTTTTTTTCATTTTATGGTTCTTTTGAAAGTACAATAAAATTATATCAATCAATTTATTCATTATTTGAATATCCTGATTGCATAGTCATCAACTGTAAATTATTATTATTTTCCATCCAACTGTAAATAAATGTGCATTTTCTTATATGTTTTTGGTTTTATAGTTTTATTTAACAAGAATAACCTTGCATATAATAAATTTAAGCATTTAAGTTTAAAGCTATCTATTCATTATGATGAAAAGGAATGCTAGCAGGCAACTAACCCCTAGATATTTTACATATCTGCATGATTTTACCATTAATAATAATAATAATAATAATAATAATAATAATAATAATAACAATAATAATAATAATAATAATAATAATAATAATAATAATAATAATAATAATAATAATAAACAAAATAATCACAAATGACTAATTGTTTTGAGAAATGCATTAACTGTTGTGCAAATGTAAATAGTGTTGTGAAAAATGCACCAAAGTGACTAAGAAAAACTGTAATAATAATAATAATAATAATAATAATAATAATAATACCATTTTCCAGGACTGAGCTATCAAGGCATTGTCTAATTCTCATTCCAATTATCCCAGTGAAAGAGTCTTAGATGATAAGATGCGGCAAACAGTGAAGGATCGTGTGCTGGAAGAAAACGGAAATGAAAACAGGGAGCTGTTTAGAGCAGGGGTGCCTTGTTGCACTTAAGACCATAGATTTGACTGGAAACGTGGTGGAATGACAGAAAGGCGGTGCGGTGGCGTGAAATTGCACCTCTGGCGCATGTGTGCATGGCTCTTTGAGGGGCTGCTAATCAGCTGTATACAGACACAGAAGAGCTGCACAGCTGGACTGGGGGATAAAGAGACGTGTCGCTTTAAACCAGCCACCACATGACTTTATTACCTTTCAACAGAAGGCCAAGGCTTAAGAAAATAACCTTTCCAAATGACCACAAGGGCACAAGTGCCATTAAGGAGGAGGAGGGGAAGCTAAATGCCACGAGGCTGGCGCATGAATACAAGAACGGGAGCTCCAGAGTGGACCATTGTGTGCCAGTCATTTGAAAGCGTGATTTGCTCACAATATGAGATGATTAAGATACAATCAGAACCGACATGTACCGTACATACTAAGTGAGTGCTGCGGAGTGAGGTTTTCTTTGAGGGCACGAGCACTGAATGGCAGCGAGTTTTGAATGTTGGATTTGTTTAGCATTATCCTGCAGTGCTTGTAGGGTTGCGCAGAATACTGGTATGATTATCACTGATTATATTTTTCAAATGGTACAATAATTTAGCTTATTTTCATTTATAAAAGACTGCTGTTTGAGTATGTTACACAAAGTGATGTGAAAATAACAAACTGGACAGTAGAGGAACAAACATCAGTACGCATGGCTTGGTTGTGCTTATAAGATGCAAAGCAGTGTGTGCTTATGCTTCATTTCCTGTTATTTTTTCATATATCTTACTTTAATTTTACACTGCTACTCGGCTAACATGAAAACGACTGTCATATTTCCTAGTTCATCTGAAAGGCCCGCCCTCAAGAGGCTCTGATTGGTCAGCTAACATAATGTGATGCGATTCGCAGATGGGCTCCTTGTCACCAGGAAGTGTCACGCACCTTCAAGCATGAGCTGCGTCCCAAATGGCAAACTATACACTACGAACTCATGCACTAGGTACTTATGCACTTACAACCTCAACAGCATAGTATATGTATGTAGTGTTACCCCAAATGGAACACTAATGGCCATTTTACTAAGCAGAAATTTAACCCGTTTCCCTGATGACATATGCCAAAATAGTGAAATAGTGACATCCTTGTTTACATCCTCGCTACAACATACCATTAAAGCTAGAAATTGTGCATGTAATAGATAAATTTTAACAGATAAAAATACCTACAGGTTGTCGCTCACAATCCACAGCTTCCTCTATTATGGTTGGATCTGCTTCTGCTTGGATCAGCTTTTAGCAGTGAACTGGGAGAGATTCTAGAAACTATCCTTTGTCAAATGCTAGATATATATTTTTTATAATACTCTGGAACATACTTGAAACTAAACTGTAAGCACTTCTCTCTTTGTGTCGTGTCCTTTGGATGCCCAAATACAGAAACAGAAGAAGCTCAGTGGAAATAGCAGCATTTGGACAGCATTTTAGCTTTCTCTGCTATAACATTACAGCACCTGTGGCCACGACCTATTGCTGTGCATGGTTTATGTGCATGGTGAATAAGCATAACCGGAACCCCCTGTGATCTCATTAACCTGGATGTATTTTTTGTAGTCCCCAAACCTTATTCACCATAGGCTTTGCTAAGTTAACTCTAAAAAAGACATTCAGAGATGTCATGTTCGCACATCTACATTACATATGAATAAAGTTTACAATATGATATTGTAGTGGACCACCCCTTGATTTGAATGAATTACAGTTTTTAATAATCACGAAAACAGTCTGCACAAACATTCACTTTTTTTAAACCAGGCTCATTCTGATTATGTACCTCTATATACATTTCTGGAGAGCGCCAAATACGTCTCAGGAGCTACAATTTTTGCAGTTTTTTTGACTGACTGACCAACCAACCTATACCACCACTCTCTCCCTTCCCTAAACCCAACCAATAGTATTTTAAAAAGCACTAGTTGACCCGTCCACCCCTTTCCCTAAACCCAACCGTAGTGTTTCCAAAAGCATTCCAGAAAAAGAAAAGCCCTCGAACTAATTCATAAGTTTAACCTAGTTCTCACCCTGTTATTTACTTATCTATTTTATTTTTTAACTTTTTTTTGTATTACCTACTTTCTAGAACTGTTCTTCACCAGACTCAAACACCGTCTTATGTCCGCCGACTTATGTGTCGAGCTACCGGACAAACTGATTACAGCGAAAAAGCCGTCCATACAAAGGTAAGCGATCAGCTAATGAGCGAGAAAAGGAAAGGCATCATACTGCCCCATAGCATTAATTTTAAAGATGAAATGCAGCCATATGTAGTTCTGGCTACATAATTCGGGATCTCCAGAAATGTATATAGGGCTACATTTTCAGAATGAGCTTATGTTGTATTCAACCATGTGTTATGTTGGACACTTGACGCACTTAACGGAGCGTTCGGGCACTAATGTTAGATTATTTATTTTGGATTGTGAAAGCAAAATTCCCCTACAAGAGTGATCATACCGCCTACCGATGGTGAATGTGGTTATACTCATGGCAGGTATTATTTGGTAGTTTGATCATTTATTTCACCAATTTGCCAATCGTCAAATATCATGAGGGAAACAGTTTGAATTTTCTCTTACTAAAAAAATGTTAGTGTCCCATTTGGGATGACACTACATTCATATAACATGCTGTTGAGTTTGTAAGCATAAGTACAAAGTGCAAAAGTGCAAGTGTATAGTGTGCCATTTAGGACCCAGTTATACTTTTTTTGTAGTTTGCCCTTGCATTCCCTTTGACATACTTTACTCAAATCTCAATGATAACCACCATTAAATTTTAATAATAATTTCTGCCACCAACTGTGCCAATCATTTTCTGACAATATGAGACAACGACGATGCAATCTGTCCCATACATACAAAATGAGCACTACAGATTGAGCTTTTCTCTCACATTACATGTAAATTCCTGACCTTGGATTACCTTAGCTTTGTTTCACAGCACTTGAACTGCTCAAAAACACGCAGTGAAAACAGGTCAACGGGTTTTGCAAAACATCCCCTCCTTGCTTTGTATGAAAGGTGCTATTCATTCAAAGTAAAGTGGGAAAGCAGCGATAACTTCAAAGAGTAGCGCTGGATGAATGCAAACGAATGCGTTCAAGAAAATAACTCTCAGATTCATAAAAATGCATATTCCAGTAAAATGGAATGTGAAAAAAGCCTATATTCAGCAGCTGGAAACACTGTCAAAACATTTCAGAAAAGATGACAAGAACACCAGTTTTAATTATTTCACAGGTTGGTTTGCTCACAATATGAGATGACTAAAACACAATCTGAAACAACACAACCTATACATACTAAATAAGCACTACAGAAGGAGCTTTTCTTTCACATTACTAGTGAATTCCTGACCTTGGATTTGTTTAGCATTTCTTCAAAGTGATAAAACCGATCAAACTCATGCTCTGAAAACCTGTATGGCAAACATTGCTGCTCTTCCTTTGTATGACAGGAGATATAACGACAGACAGACAAAATAGTAAGTAAGTAGGTAGGTAGGTAGGTAGGTAGGTAGGTAGGTAGGTTGGTAGGTAGGTAGATAGATAGACAGACAGACAGACAGACAGACAGACAGACAGACAGACAGACAGATATACAGATAGATAGATAGATATAAAATAACACTGCCGAATAAATACACTTGAGAACAAAAAAAAATAGATTTACATGACCAAAAAACAGTCCGTTAGATATACAAAAGATGTATTAAAAACGATGTTTTAACTACAATGGAGAGATGAGATCCAGCGGTACATCCGAGAAGGCCTGGCCAAAGTAAAGCTGCTTTCGGCGGAAGAGGTGATGACGAAGGTCCCGCTAACAGGCTGGGAGTCAGAGTCAGCATAAGCTGAGGCACATCGTCAAAGACGTGCTATCTCTGTGAATAAACTGACGGTTTGAATTTAAAACAAAAACATTCTCACCTGAAAAGCTCTTAAAACTTTATTTTGTAACACAGCAAAGGAGTATTTTTAAAACCGTGCGAGTTTTCTCCTCCACCATTAGCTTTTTCAGGTTGGGCTGCAATGCCTGAGCTTGGATACCTTCAAAAGTTTGCACAAGTCACCTCTTGATGCATTCTTGGTCATAGGGGCAGAGCAAGTACACATGCGGGAATTTTATCTGTACTTGGCAAGATGTCAACTATTAATTACAACAGTGCTTTAGCGAAGGTTGATGACATTTCACGAGGACACAAGAATGCAAGTACAGACAAGAATGCATTCTGAGAAACAGCCATCGGGCCCTATCATACACCTGGCACAATGCGGCGCACTGAGGCGCAAGGCGAGACGCAATTGTTGTTTGCTAGTTTCAGCTTGCTGCGAGAGTCATTTTGACGTTTTGCACCACGCTGTTTAAATAGCAAATGCATTTGCGCTCATATGTGTGCCCATAGGCGTTCTGGTCTAAAAAATGAGGCGTGCTAAGGAGCATTGCTGGCACGTTGCTATTTTGAGTAACTAAAATAGTTATAGTTATAGACTGTTCAATAGACCGGATCAAAGCAGGTCTATAGTCCAGCGCAGAGCATGATATTTGTGCACCTTGCTTACACATTGCTTAATACATACAGGATGTACAGCAATATGCAAATATCTTTATAAATAAAAAATAATTTAAGTATTAAAATATTACAAAAAATATTATTTTCTAGCCTAAAAAATATAAAAACCACCACCTCCAAGCCTTCTTCATCTCGGTGGGCTTTTTCAGTTTATTCATAATAATTTGCTTTAATGTTATTATTATTATTAGCTGTATTATTTATTATATGCATATTTATATTTGTTTTATTAAAAACAAGCTTAGATTTGCAGCAATAGTTTGCAGAAATAGTTTTGAAACAAGCTTAACAAACAAAATGAATTATGTATAGGCTAATAGATGTCTGTGTGTACAACATATTTCTTATCCATGAGAGTGAAAGTGAAAGTAAAGAATGAGGAGGCTCATTCTCGCGCTGTAGATGCTCTGTTTAACTGTTTTCTTGCTAGTGAAGGGTTCAGTTTTTCCACTTACAAAGTCCGCCATGTAAATAGCAAATCCGCGTGACACAATTGACTCTTAAAGGGAATGGGAGATGAGACTCTGATTGGTTTATTCTCAAAACACACCTATAACTCAATAAGAGAATAAGCTCAACCCTGTTAGACCATGCGCTGAGGCGCAGAGCGGGGTTTTTTCCTCTTTAAAATAGCAAAAGTGGATTCTGGCACGTCCTTAATGCATTTGCGCCATGCACTTTAGACTTTGCGCATGGATCGTCAAAATAAAGTCCACCGTCTTTAGAATGTTGTCACCTGAAATGTTTTCACTTGAAATATTAAGTGCTTGTATACACAGCCTTGTTGAATTACAGAGCCTAAACATGCAAAGCATGAAAATACAATGGTTTTAAAGTACAAGCACTCTTATTGCAATGATTTTTTTTTCGTTTTGTGCAATTCAACATTCTTTTTTTTTTCAAAAACATTTGTCAATTATTAACTTCCATGTACAACACATTACAAGTGAGCATTGCACGATAAGGTTTTCTTTCACATAACTAATAGTGAATTCCTGACCTTGATTTGCTTCACAACGCTTGCACTGATCAAAAACACAATGCGGAAACAGGTCAATAGGTTTTCCAAAAGATTGTCAGTCCTGCTTTGTATGAAAAGTGCTATTCATCAAAGTAAAGTGGAAAAGCAGTGATAACTTCAAAGAATAGCAGACACCTGCAGGGAAATAACATTCAAATGAATTAAGAACAACAATGAAAATACCTCCGAAGTGGGCCGGCGGACCACACAGCAGCACAACAGACTGTCCTTCCCTCACTGACACTGGACTTCTGGCCCTGATGCTGAAATTCTGCAGGTCTGCAGAAAAACAAAATAATAGGATCGCCATTACTTTTCATTAAAGGCGGTGTCATTGCTCTGACATGCAACAGACGACTCACAGAGCAGGGACCTTTAGAAATGCCACTCTATAGCACAGAAAGGGACAGGCAGAAATGACATCCCACACTGGGCTAAAGCTGAGCTGTTTATTCAAATATCAGTCCTCCTGCCTCATAAATGCAGGCCTCTGTGGAACGTCATGTGGTTTGGGCAATCAAATGACAATGGGAAAGCACATATATTGAAAATAAGTGAGGTTTATGGTTAAAGTGAGAAAAAATAATTCTGAAAGAGGTGAGATTTGAGGTAATTTTAGATATACAAAAAGTCAACAACACTGGATTTCTCTAGAGGTGGCTGTCGCTGTAACTTGGTTATGACATGTTTTCTGTTCTATGTTTTATTTGAATCAATTAGACAGAGGCAAAATGAACATTAAAATAAATAGTTAAAAAATTATATATAGAGAGAGTTATATATACAGTTGAAGTCAGAATTATTAGCCTCCCTTTCATTTTTTTTCTTTTTTCTTTTTTAAATATTTCCAAAATGATGTTTAACAGAGCAAGGAAATTTTTACAGTATATGTGATAATATTTTTTCTTCAGGAGAAAGTCTTATTTGTTTTAATTTGGGTAAAATAAAAGCAGCTTTTTAAAACAATTTCAAGGTCAAAATTATTAGCCCATTTAAGCTATTTTTTTTTTCCGATAGTCTACAAAACAAACCATCGTTGTACAATGACTTGCCTAATTACCCTAATCTCGCTAGTTACCCTAATAGGGTATATGCCAAGCTGGTGTTTTCTCTTTACTAATAAACTTCCGGTGACCTGTTATTGTGAACTTTTTTCCGTATTATCCGGTTCCTTTTACATCATCGATGTTGTAATGTCATTAAAATACATTCAGTTAAATAAACTTTGGCATTCATTTACTTGCTCAAGCGTAAAACGAGACAAAAAGCCGTTTACTCGCACACACCCCTTCAGAATTGGCAGGCTAGCGCAGAAGCTCCATTTAATATACTGGGGTAAAATAAATGCTTATATTATAAAGACATGGCGGGGGAAAATGTAATTTAATGCAGTACTCCTTGTACAATCTGATAACCACTTTATATCGATATTACTCAGCTAGTGCAGATCGCTGTTTTTTAAAGAAAACTGACCTTAAATGTACCGGTTTTTGCATTGGCATACAGTTCGCCGGAACCGCTTAACCCAGGTTACTGGCAATTTAAAAGTCCAATTAGCATGCTTCGGCATATACCCTATTAACCTAGGTAAGCCTTTCAATGTCACTTTAGGCTGTATAGAAGTGTCTTGAAAAATATCTAGTCAAATATTATTTACTGTCATCATGGCAAAGATAAAATAAATCAGTTATTAGAAATGAGTTATTAAAATATTATGTTAGAAGTCTTCTCTCCGTAAAACAGAAATTTGGAGAGAAAAATTAAACAGGGGGCTAAAAAGAATTAAACAGGGGGCTAATAATTCTGACAAATTAAATAAGGTTTATGGTAGGACTGCACAGTTCTGGCTAAAATAAAAATCATGTTTTTTTTTTTTGTTTTTTTGCTTGAAATCAAGATTAAAATTTTCTCATGATTCTGTAAATGTAAAATAAAGGTTAATATGAACAGGCTATCATTGTTATTCTCAAACAATTGGTAAAACAACAATAATACTATTAGGCCTATGTGTATGTCCACCGTAGGTTAAAATGCTAAATTGTGTATAGCCATGGAACGGTGGACTTAAACAGACTTTAAATTGTTAATTCACAGTAACATGATTGCATCAGAATATAACATTTCATAATTCTTGTTGAATTATTATGTTTGAGACATATGCTTGTCATTTGTCATTGACAACATTATTAGACCATTTTTACACTGTCAGACATTTGTCATTATCAGATTTCTTCTTGCATTATATTCAGCATTATATACAGTGCTTTGGGTCATTGTTCTGCTGGAAGATGAACCGTCACCCCATTCTGAGGTCAAGAGCATTCTGAAGCAGGTTTTCATTCAGGATTTCTCTGTACATTGCTGCATTCATCTTTCCCTCAATCCTGACTAGTCTTCCAGTTCCTGCTGCTGAAAAAACATCTCCACAGCAGGATTCTGCCACCACCATGCTTCACTGTAGGGATGGTATTAGGCTGGTGATGAGCGAAGCTTGGTTTTCTCCAAACGTAACGCCTGGCATTCACTCCGAAGAGTTTAATTTTAGCCTCATCAGACCAGAGAATTTTGTTTCTTATGGTCTAAGCGTCCTTCAGATGCCTTTTTGCAAATTAAAGTTTTTTTTTTCCACTTTTTAAGTTATGTTTTGTGTTCTATATAATATTTTAATCAATTAGTCAGACTAAGACAAAATAAACATTAAAATTAATGCCTAAAAACAGTATTGAATAAAATAGATTAAAAATATCTATTAAAAATAGATAGGTGAGGTTTATGGTTAAAGTAAGAAAGACATATTGAAGGAGAAAACCACACAAACACTCAGTATCACTTTATTTCTGTTGACGTGGTTATCATTGTAATTAGTCAGACTTAAGACAAAAATGAACATTAAAAAAGCTTAAATATTCTCAAATTTTTTAAAATGTGTTCTTGTGCCTGAAGCAGTACAAATATACTAAACATTCTATGAAAATTGGTTTGATCCTCCATAATTTAAAAAAAAAAATTTTAACCAAAGGGCAGGGTTCAGAAAACTTCCAAGGAGGCCTTAAGAATATTAATATTATTATTAAGAGTAATGTTTAAAATTAAGATTAAAAATATTATTTAAAAATAAGACCAAACAAACATTTAAATGTTCGAAACACTATTAAAATGTGTGTTTTTTACTCTATGCACTTGGGAAACGTGTATTTAATCTAAAGAAACAAAAATAAATTTCATGTCGAAATTTCATGTCGAAAAGTCATGTACATTAATAAAAAACTCAAATATACAAACAAAATGTAAAAAAATTGGTTTGATTTTCTAAACATTTTTAAAACAAGAAAAAAAAAAAAAACAAGAGGCTAGGTTCAGAAAACTTCCAAGGAGGCCTTAAGAAGAATATTATTTTTAAAAAAGACCAAACCAGTCTGCACCATAATCCCACTTGAGGCTTTCTCCACAGCTATAAAGAACAAGCCTTTCCTATTTTATCGGACCTGGAATTCTTTCTTTGATTATCTAGAGACTTCTAAGTCTCTAAGACTAAAAGTTTTTCTGTTAGACTCAGTCTGGACAAAATAAATGCAATCTGCCTTTTTGTAAAATTATTTTGTATTTTATTATTATTATTATTATTATTATTATTATTATTATTATTATTATTATTATTATTATTATTATTATTTATTTATTTATTTATTTATTTATTTATTATTTTACTATTATGTTTGTTTAATGTTTATTTATAAATTACATTTTTATTTATTTTATTTTTTACTATAATATTTTATTTGGGGGTCTGGATTCAAATTACATGAATGATGGTTATTATCTTATTACTCAATGTAAATTTCTGACATGTTTTTGCACTAAAAATTTTCAATTATTTAATTTTTTTTTTAATTATATATATATATAAAGCCAAACAAACATTTAAATAAGGGGAAACTGTTACACATTGTGTTTTTACTCTACCCACTTGGAAAATTATAATGAATATAATTTGATGAAACAAAATAATTTCAGTACTTGCAAAAGTTATGCACATTAATACATTACTCAAACATGTAAGTGCACATCTATCATAAATATGATGTTACAACAAATAAACTTAAACATTTTAATAAAATAAACTTTTAAAAAACAAATTTACACAGAATAAAATAATGTTATTGAAATCATAAAGAAACCTACAAACGAGCTAGAAAATAAGCTAGGACAACTAAGATGTTTATTTCCCTGGCATGCTTAGAAAACCAGAATACATAATGTAGGCTCTTTTAAAGATGTGACTTCAGGACCAGCAAATTATTAACAACTTATAAATCTTTTTTTTGTAATGAACATGCATTTTACTGGTTATGCCAAGCTTTAAAACATTTTATTAGGCAGAAACTGTGAAAAAAGCTACTGTTGTTTATTTATTTGAAAAAGAAAATCATTTTCCTTTTAATGCATCAAGAGGAAAAAAAGACAAGCATATAAAACTAAATAAAAACACACAATGAAAACCTTCCTCATTATAAGTCAAGAATAAAAAAGTATTCCTCGAGACTTCAGAATTGACAGCTATGTGAGAAGGTAAATCATTGGGAAAATGATTTTTCGCACTCTGTAAATGCCAATTTTGCCAGTGAAGCGCCACCAATTAGTCCTACAACAATTTCCTGCATCACTCAAGACCTAAAAAACACATCTACTTGTGAGATTTCAAATGAACAGCGTGTTTTTTCTTTTTAAATAAATATACACAGTATGAACTAGTCTGACTATCTGTGTTATGATTATCTATTTAAGCCCTTTTTTCAATTTTCTATGACAGGCTGCATTTTAGTTAGCATCATTGACATCTCCTGATGGATTCTTGCAGATAGGAAAATGTAGCTGTCAGTTTAAAAGCCTGCCGTCTGCAGTGAAGAAACCATATCTTACACACTAATGGACCAAATGACAACATGAAATGTGCAAAATAACATAGTGGCCGTTTTACATATAATGCTATTAAGCTCACATATATGGACAGCGCAGTCAAAGCATTAGTAATCAAGGGTGGAAGAACCCTTTAAAACATTCATATGTAAAAAAAAAATAATAATAATAATAATAATAAAAAAAAAAAATATATATATATATATATATATATATATATATATATATATATATATATATATATATATATATATATATGTTTAATTTAAACTTACATGCAAACTCGACTTTGGCTTCTCGGCTCAAGATGGTTCCAAATGCATTAGTGGCGATACACTGGTAAACACCGCTGTGTTTAGTTGCCTGAGGGTTATTGATCAAAAGGTTTCCCTCAACCAGACTGTAGTTGAAGTCCATGTCGATGTCAAGGTCTTTCCCGCTGAATTTCCACCTAAATATGAAATCAGGTGGAGAGCATTGAATATTAATGATGATGATGGTGATGATGATGATGAGATGAAAACTGAGTCTTACAGAGATGGTAATATTTTCAGCAGAATTCAGATGAACTGTTTAAATCCAGCTTCTTCAGAGAAAATATGTGACTGCAAAAGATGTAATGTTGTTTAGAAAATATAAAACCAATAAAAATAAAAATAAGTTAAATAGCATAACAATCTAAAGTTAATTTAATTGAATAAAATAACTAAAATACAAAATAATAAAATATAAAAATACAAAAAATAAAAATCTTACAAAATGCACCAATTTATATAAACAGAGTATAACTAAAGTATGGGTTCTCAAACATTTCAGCATGTAACCGCTAAAATAACAATTCCAGCGAAACCCACTATCCTTGGAGTTGGTTACAAACATATCAACAAACATATAAACGTTGCACACAACGGTGCACACACAACAATAGAACAATAGAGCTTATTGACAGCACAAAAAAGTGAAACAGTGCAAAAACCATATAATTTTTAATAGTGATTATACATTTCATCACCTTGAAATTATAAGGTTCTATCTGTGTTCTGAATGATTTTGAGATATTGAGCTTCAAAGTTTTTGCATTCCATAGCAAACAGTATGTGTGTAACATTTTTATTTTTTTAATAAAAAGTCTTAAAATGTAAACAACTTATATAAAAAAATCCCATAATGTAAATAAGTTTACTTAATAAGAATATGTCAATAACTCAATTTTGACAGAAATGTCAGATAGAACCATATAATTCTAAGGTGACGATTTGTTTGATATAAGCCTCACTTAATGATATCAGTGGGCACAATGTGTACAGCACAAGACTATTCTTACTTTAATTTTGGAGAAAATATGGTAATTCTAATATTTTGATATTACAAATATTATTTAATAAGAAATTAGAAATTACAAAGTGACCCCCCACCCCACTTTGTGAACCACTGAACTAGAGCAGTATATAAACAATGTTAAAATACCCACTGCCCGAAGCTTGAAGCTGTATATAAATATAATACAAACATATTTACAATCTAAAAATACAAAATTAAGTAATACTTTACAATAAGGTTGCATTAGTTTAGCATGTAATTTAATTAATTTACAAACAAGATCAGACAATGAGCAATACATTTATTGCCAACCCAGGCTAATTCTGAAATGTACCGAATTATACATTTCTGGAGAGCGCCAAATATGTCCCTGGAGCTATGTTTTTTTTTTTTTTTTTTTTTTTGCAGTTTTTGTTTTTGCGAATCCACCAGAGGTCGTTGTGTATGATTTTCTTAGTTCTCAAATTTCTCTTGCGAATGGAGTTGGCGACTGCTATTCTTGCATAAATCCACCAGAGGCCGCTGTCGACTGACTGACTAAAGCCTGGCTTATACTTCTGCATTGAGTGATCGGCATAACACACGGTGCATGGCTTGAGCGTTGCTGTGCATTTACACACACACACACTTCTGAAACGCTAGTTGGCAATGAGGCATTTTTATTCCTCCGTGTCTAGCTACTTTGCTGGTGTATTGTTTTTTTCTGAACGCTACCTTAATTTATAAGTAGCTTAAACTTGCTCATTCAGAGGCGGGAAATGGCGGATGTGCCACAAATTTAATCGTAAGGTAAACACAAAACAACAGTCTTAATCTAGAGCTCTTTCATGGGACTCCACACTTGTAAGCACTCGCTCCATCAGGCTCACGTGGCTCTTGGTTCCACCCACACTCGTCAGCAATACCAAGCTGAGCAATCATAGAAATTGCGCTGTGCGTCGTTGCTATGTGTAGTTTAATTTTTTTTTAATGGTGAGCTGACGGCCACGGCAAGGGCAGACTAACTAATTGATCGGCTAAACAACTCTTCTTCTTCCCTAAATCCAATCAATAGTGTTTTTAAAAGCATTTTTAAATTGACCCGATTGACCTGACCACCCACTTCTGTAAATTCAACCGACAGTTTTAAAAAACAATCCAGAAAAAGATATGCCCTTGCCTGATTTTTACCACCTTTTCAGATTTTACCACATTCTCACCCTGTTATTTAATTGTTTATTTTTTTTTTTTGGCTTCTTTTTTTTTTCTTACCTGCTTTTTGGAACCTTTCTTCACTGGACTTGAACCCCATTGTCGTGTTCAACTCCTCTCTGCGTCTCAAGTCCGCCAACATACATGGCAAGCTACTAGACAAACTGCCAACAGCTAGAAAGCCGTCTATACAGAGGTAAGCAGTCAGATGGTAAGCGCGACAAGGAATGACATCATACCGCCCTGTAGCTTTCATTTTAAAGATGAAATGTAGCCATACGCACTTCCGGCTACGTAATTTGCGATCTCCAGAAATGTATATAGGGCTGCATTTATTTATATTTGTTAACAATAATTCATAAAAATAAAGTTGCTTATTGTTAGTACATGTTAAAGCGCAGTGCATCAACTAATGTAAGGCATTAGCAAATGTTAAACCTAGATTAATAAATGCTGTACAATTGTTCATTATTAAGCGTAAAGATAATAAGGTGAAAGAAAAGGGGGGGAAATCCTTTCAATAGGATCTCAAACTTTAAAGTGGAATGGTCATACCTGTAATGTGGCTCTGGGCTTCCCTTAGCTTTGCAGTTAATGAATATCTTGTTGTCCTCAGCAGTTAAAGGGAAAACACTGTCGCTGGGCTCTTGAGTGAACACTGGTCCATGACGAACAATCCGCTCTAGGTGGAAAAAAAAACAATAACAAGACGAGTTTCCAACAGCTCATAATCCACAATCTGGAACACAAATCTGCGTCGTAAAACAGGTGTGAACACATCAGCTCTTACATTATCTCTAACGTGCGCTATTCATTTATTTCCAGCAACTTCCCACACCGAGCTCATTAAATCTGCGTGGAAAACACGTGCCAGAGGAACAGCTTTCATTTCCCCTCTTGTAGCAAAAAGCGTATCAACATGACGTCCTCCTTTTGGCAGGCCTGTAACACGCATGGCAGTGTGGCTCGCTCTGTTGTTTCGCTTGACTGCTGCCAAGACACCAATCCACCTCCCTAATTACCCCATGTTGTGGTAATTACTCTGGTGAAATGTATCATTTCTTAAATGAATAAACAAGCTCTCAAAATTGGGGCGCAGGGAAAGCAATTGTGCTTTCAGAGATGCTGGTCAATTGATAATACCTACAAAATAAAAAATCTACTGCGGGGGATAGAGCTTTGTAGTACTATGCGGGAGGCAGACACACACAGACATTTTAAATCTAGATCTACTTGAATAGAATACATGTAATACACAATGTTAAAATAAATTCAAAACCAATACTATAGTGTTTAGCTTAGGCCTGCGAGATATTGCAAATAAAAAATAGCAGGAAATCATGTTTCATATCATTCGATATTGTTAATTATGGAATATTTTTAACAATACATTTAGGAATATTAGGATTGTTTTTATATGACCACTTTATTTTAATTTACCAGCATTACTAATGGAAATAATAAAATTAATAATAATGAATGAAATATTGAATAATACAGTAAACTTCAAACTCTGAAAACAAAATAAATTCTTATAATCAAATCAGAGCTTTCAAGTAAAGGAACTAATCATTATTATTCAAATACATATCAATAAATTACCCCTATGCTTAAAACTCTTTCAGATAGGCTGCTAATGGCTGAGATGCACAAGAAAAGAAACCAAAAAGCCACTCTGGCGACATCCTTAGATTCTTTTTTATTTACAATCTTCTCACTGCTACTAGCCACCGCACTCATTTTCACATGTGTTGTTATTCTGACATGAAGTGACAAACGCAAGCGCGTGATTTCGGTTTCCTTGACCATTTACTATAGGCTTTGTGCTCCCCTGGCGTCTCTCTCTGACCATCAAGCGTTTTCTCAGAGGATGACAAACTGACAAATCATTGCTGCAGCTCTGATGCAAGTTTATAAAGAAAAGTAAAACACACTGTAGTGTTTGGATGCGTTTTCTCATTTAATATTCTATTCACGAAAGCAAAAAAAAAAAAGAAAAAATGGTCGCAGCTTCCAGCTCATACAGACTTTTTTAAAGAATTTATTTGCTAGTGTACTAGGGTTGGGTGATATTGACCAATTTGGCATTGTGCGATATTTAATGCAAAACATCACAATAGACAATGGCATCATGGTTGTATGCAGCGGTCAATTAATTATTCATGACTAATTCACTAATTCATAACAAATTATTTGTAGCCTATCATTTTAACTACCTGACCTGCATGGTCTTTGTTTTACTCACAATTTAACTAGAAAACCAATCAAAAGCATCAGAACAGCACCATGTTAATAAATGGCCATAGGTGAAGGCATCGTGCATATCAAAAACAGGCAAAGCAACAGATTAATATTAGTCAACATATTTAGTTGTTACCCCATTTATTATCTTTAACATTTTCATAAGTAACTGTATTTATTTACACATTTTTCTCAACTGTAACAAATTACTGTTACATTTATTTTGTAAATAAATTGCATAACACCATTACATGTAACTACTTACTCTCAACATTGATTGTTGTTTATTTTTTAGCCATTACACTTAGCACAACCAATTCTCATATATAATGCTGATTTTCAATTAAAAATGGGAAATCTGATAAAATTGCAATAAGTTTAACCTCTTGATAAACAAGTCAATGAATAATGTGACAATGTTCATATATTCACAGTGGAAAAGCTTCTTTAAGAAGAAAGTCTGGTAACACTATAACTATCCGTTATAACTAGTTAATAGTCCATTAATAAACTGTTAATGAATAAGTTATTAATTACTTGTTAACTGTACTATTACTAATAGTACTAATAATTACTAATAGATCATGAACAAGCTGTTAGTCAATTACTTACTAAAAACTTGTTAAGTATCAGTTAATCATTTATATATTTTAATGGGATGTTATTCTATTGCAACTATTCATTTCATTTATTAACATATTCATTCATTTATTAAATGTTAGTAAATAAGGAATAGTTGCAACTAGAATAATGTCCAAATAACATATATAAACTATTAACTAACACTTAACTAATATATTAACTCACACTTTACCAATCAGTTGTTCATACACTGAAAAAAAAAATGTCTGCAGAACTTTTGCAAACCATTTATTTGTGTTGAATTTAAACAAACAAATTAAATTTAATAATGTTTAACTTAATTTGTTGGTTTAAATTCAGCCTAAATAAATAGTTTACAACCACTTAATGTATAAAAAAAAAAAAAAAGAAAAAAAAAGAGTAAATTCAAGGAATCACCTTTGAATAATTTTTTGGTCACACTTTACAATGAGGTTGATTAGTTAATGTTAATTAATGCATTTACTAAGATGATCAAACAATGAACAATACATTTACTACTGTATTTGTTCATGTTTGTCAACGTTAGTTAATGAAAACAGTAGTTCAATATTAGTTCATGTTAACTCATGGTGCATAACTAATCTTAACAAGCATGGAGTTAAATATTAATAATGCATTAGTAAATGTTCAATTATGATTAATAAATGCTGTACAAGTGTTGTTCATGATTAGTTCATGTTAACACATTAACTAATGAACCTTATTTTAAAGTGGTACCAATTTTTTTCAGTGTCGTTTGTTAACCATCTACTAATACCAGTAAAACTTTGTAAAACAGCAAATGGATGAAAGCAAGCAACATAAAATTGATGTGATATTTAAAATATATATTTTTTGTACCCTAACCTTGTTCCACTCATAGGCTTTTCTATGTGCTGTATTTTACCAAAGAAACGCCACCGATGGAATGTTGAACATTGTGTTTAATGTATAGAAACACACATACTGAGCCATCATATGGCAGAACAGCAGTATATAACAGAATACAAACCCATGAGGTGTGGGCACATTTTGTGCTAAACATGAAAACAAAATAAATAAAAATCTATTTTATTAAACAAGTTCTACAAAAGTACAAATTTATTAGGTATAATTATAAATCATTAAAATACAGTTAGCTAACAGCTTGTAAGTTATATATTATATATCTGTAAGGCACAGTTATAAATAATTAACAAACTATTAACTTTTATTTAACAAGTTGTTTATAACTCATTCACAAACAGTTTAATAATGGACTATTAACATGTTATAACGGATAATTATTCTAAAGTCTTACAGAAAGTCTTTCAGAGATTTTTACATTTTTAAGAGGCTTTTTGTCTTATCTTTCAAGTGTCTTACTAATTTTACAGCTTTGTAATTAACTAGGTACATTTTTATTCTTTCAAGGAGAAAATACCTTGAAAAAAAAATAAACAAAAAAAATTTTCACAAAATACACAATTATGTGTTTTATTTTATTTTATTTTTATTATTATTATTTTTTTTACACCAGCTATAATGCCTTATCCTGTTTTTGGGCATATCTGTATTATTTGTTTAAGTCGCAGTATGCCATTTTGTATTCATAAAACATAACATTACAGCTACTGAAATAAATGTGGCTTGGCTTTATACTGTACATACTTTTCCATCCCCAGTAAAACTCACCTGTAATTCTTTCCTGTTCTCTTTGGGTGAATGGAATTCTTTTTTACAGGTCTCTAACCTTGACGAGGATGAAAATAAAAGTACCCTCCCGCATCATCAAGCTAATGGAAGTGTCCGGCCATGTTTGCCTGGGGTGAAGCCCCCGTCTCTTCTCTCTGTGGGAGATGTTACCTTTTTCACTTTCCCTTTTGTACGTCCTTTGAACGACAGGAATTAATGAAGCATTTAGAGCGAGAGGGGTAACACACTTACAGTATTCCACATTTAGCTGTCATTTACGGTTGGGACATGTCCTCGTCACTTTTTTTTTTGTGTGTGGATAATGATGTTCTCTTGGAAATGAATCATTTTCATCAGTGATGAACATAGCTCAGAGTAAATATCTACAGTTCTGGTTCATTCTGAGCGGTTAATTGGAGTAATGGCAGATAATGATGATCTGCTGCTGGAATTAATTTATTTTTAAATGTACTGCAAATATAAAACATAAACGATAAATGTTCAGCAGAACAGTCGGTCACAAATAAATTGAAAGTGACAGTAAAATAAATGCTTTTCTTTCGAAACACAGCATATATTAATTATAACATCAAGACATTTTTTTTTTGAGCACCAAAAGAGCAGTATGTTATAGATTTCTTTAGAATCATCATGTGACACTGATGACTAGTGATGGGAAAGAATCTATTCTGAATTCATTTTTTCAATACAGTTTAACCACAATATGCACATTCATGTTATGGAATGTGCATATTGTATAATTATATCGGAAAATCAGGCTAATAAAATGATTGCTTAAATGGTTTGTACACTATAACTAATAACATTCTGGATCTTATTAATAATTCATTTGCACTCAGTGACTAAAATTAGAGGCAGGGATCTTTTCAAATGAGTACAGTTAACATAGTTCAATAGATTCCTATGCACTGTTTTAATAATAACCACATCCTAATAGGGCTGTTCACATTATCTGAATGTTTAATATTATTACTCCTCCTTTCAATAAGACCTACACTCATTTACTACACTTTATTAGGTACACCTTGCTAGTACCAGGTTGGAACCCCTTTTGCCTTCAGAACTGCCTTAATACTTTGTGGCAGAGATTCAACATGGTACTGGAAATATTCCACGGAGATTTTGGTCTATATTGACATGAAAGCATCATGCAGTTGGTCATGGTCCGCAACAGTACTCATATAGGCTGTGGCGTTTACATGATGCTCAATTGGTCCTAATAGGCCTAAAGTGTGCCAAGAAAATATCCCCCACACCATAACACCACCACCAGCAGCATAAGCTGTTGATACAAGGCAGGTTGGATCCATGCTTGTTATGTTGTTGATGCCAAATTCTGACCCTGGCATCCAAATGTCGCAACATAAATCGTCATCAGATCAGGCAATGTTTTTTCAATCTTCTATTGTCCAATTTTGGTGAGTCTATGTGAATTGTAGCCTTAGTTTCCTGTTCTTAGCTGACATGAGTGGCACTGGTGTGGTCTTCTGCTGCCCATCCTCCTCAAGGTTTATTGTGTTGTGCATTCAGAGATTTGAGTTAGGCCGTACTCACACTATGTACAGTTGCCTCGAACCGGGCCAATGCACGCTTGTCCCCCCTCCCGTCTTCCCCGACGGCCCGCAATCACATTACAATCGGGCACTTATAAACAATCATAAAGTCCTCGTGCTGCAGGAATTAGTAGGTTTGCTGAAGGTTCGCAGCTGTCGTGCAGTGAGGGGTTTGCGTATTTAATAAACTTCAGCAGTTTGGTTCATTGAACAGTAAGAATGATTAATAAATCCACATAAATAGTCCCTTAAAGTCACGTCTCTCAGTTTCGGGCTTTGACACTCATACACAAGCGTACCGCGCCAAAGCCCAAGTGAACCACGCTCAGGCACACCCCTTCCAAACATGCAAGGGCCGTCCAAGTGAACCGTGCCTGAGCCCGATTCAGTGCACTCACACTTCTCAAACGATCCGGGAACCGGGTCGGGCATGGTACGGATAGCATAGAGTAGGTCCTTAGTGTTGCCTTTCTATCAGCTAGAAACAGCCTGGCCATTCTCCTCTGACCTCTGGCATCAACAGGGCATTTGTGCCCACAGAACTGCCGCTCACTGGATATTTTCACTTTTTCGGACCATTCTCTGTAAACCCTAGAGATGATTTGTGGGAATACCCCAGTAGATCAGCAGATTCTGAAATACTCAGACAAGTCTGACACCAACAACCATGCCACGTTCAAAGTCACTTAAATCATCTTTCTTCCCAATTCAGATGCTCTGTTTCAACTGCAGCAGATCGTCTTGACCATGTCTACAAGCCTAAATGCATTGAGTTGCTGCCATGTGATTGGCTAATTAAATATCTGCGTTAACGAGGTGTACCTAATAAAGTGGCCGGTGAGTGTATTCTCTAAACGATAAAAATTTGAATGTGTAGGCTCTATGAAGCATGTTTATTTTGTGACGTTTACAATATAATCAAAAAATTATATATAAAGTGTCAAAGAGTGTAAATGCCCCGCCCTCTTCTGGAAAGCAACAGCTTATTTGCATTTAGAGGGACACATAAAAATATTTTGGCTGTAATAAATGATTTGTGGTGTATTTTGAGCTGAAACTTCACAGACACATTCTGAGGACATTTATTTATTTATTTGACATCTTACGAAAAGGAGCATAACATGCCACCTTAAAATAAAAGTCCGTCTTCAAAGCTACGGCAGTTTGTTAGATATGTGGCTTTGGTCTCTGTGCTGAATAGCTGCTGCCCTTCAATCTGAGGTCTGCCTGGCCTCTGCACTTTCTTCTCTCCAGCTAAGCTTTCTGAATATCAAGCTGTGCAATCAAAAGAGCACCTGTGGCTTGAATGCAAATGCCCATTTGAGTTGGCATAGTTACTGTAGCACAACAACGGCAATAACTGGAGCACTGGCACTAAGTGTGGAACATTGGTTGGTTTAAATAGGGCACCTGCCTCTTCCTTACAGCGGTGCAGTATGTGCTGAGAGTTGCACTAACCATTGGAGAAATAATAAGCACTTTTATGTGTTAATTTTACAATACTTTAGAAACAATTTGAAGCTGGCAGGGTTTGATTATAGGCATGGCAGAGATTTATCACACATCCAAAGTCAGCTAAGTGCTGAAAATAATGGCATTAACTCTTTCAATGTTCTATAAAGCTTGCAGATTGCAGGTTTTTCTGAAGGTGTATTGTAAAAGAAAACAACATGACATAGTTAAATATAGCATAACAAAAAGAACAGACCTAATTATAAAAGTACATATCGTTTATTTCTGACGTTAAATGCTGTATGTGAATGTGAACAAACATAATGCATAAAGAAACTGCCTACATTAAAAGGTAAATACATACATACTTTTGTCTGTATGAAACATTTGTCTGTGTTTCTAGACAGAATATCTAAACATCCTGAAACTAGATCACTTTATGTGAGAGGTAATACTGCATACAATATGCATCTGTAGTAGAAGTGTATTTATTTTTTTTTACTGCACTGGCATTGTTTTCAAATTAAGCGTAAATAACATACACTAAAAAGCACAGATTATTAAGATGCAATCTTTGAAAGTCAAAAAAAGTGCTAACATTTGTGTGGTTTCATTTGGTAAAACTAATTTCAAACTTTAGGAAACCCTTGAGTACTTTTTTGTGATTTTAACAGATTTGTGTGCTGAGCATCAGCTAAGACAACGTTAGCAAGTGTCAGCTTTATTTGTGGGGCAAACTAATTACATCTTCCAGGTTAAAAAATAAATAAATAAAATTCGGGAGGGATCAAAATTGGTGATTTGCCTGTCCATTGATGACGTGTCTGTTTTGCATTAATATTCATAGCTGAGTTTTCTTATCCCATCTTATCCCTTGTTTAATTATTCATGAGAGCATGTGCTTTCCGAAGGCAAGCTGTGAGACCACGCGGCCGCACATGGCATGCAGTAGTTAGCCATTTATGAAGGGTTGTATTTGTTTGCTTCTATGATCCATGGTGTTTGTTGCATGGTTTTCCCCACGATGCTGTCAGGGCCACCGATACAGCAAAGCTGTTGGTTTGCAGCAAGCATTTTTGTCGGAAGAGCTGTTAGAGAATTGGAGAATGGCGGACTTTGCCTTTTATCAGTTGAGTTTGTTACCATTCAGATACATCTATACTATATTCACCCTGCAATGTTCACACATGTTTAAAACCCTCCGGATTACAGGCAGCGCTAATGATTGAAATAGATAGGGCAGACCTCCTGCACTGCTACTCACTGTGTTTGCATTCAGACCCGGGGATTGAGGAGGAGAGAAGTCCTCCTCATTTATAGTGTTTATATAAACGCGATTATCTTTATAATGATATAACATAGTGGTTATGTTTATATGAAATTACGAGTAAAATACAGTTGAAGTCAGAATTATTAGCGCCCCTGTTTATTTTTTTTAGCTTATTTTTGTTTAACAAAGAGAAGATTTCTTCAACACATTTCTAAACATAATAGTTTTAATAACTCTAATCTTATCTTAAATCTAATAACTGATTTATTTTATTGCTGCCATGATGACAGTAAATAATATTTGACTTGATTTTTTCAAGACACTTCTATACAGCTTAAAGTGACATTTAAAGACTTAACTAGGTTAATAAGGTTAACTAGACAGATTAGGGTAATTAGGCAAGTCATTGTATAATGATGGTTTATTCTGTAGACTATCGAAAAAATATATAGCTTAAAGGGGCTAATAATTTTGTCCCTAAAAAGTTTTTTTTTCATATTAAAAAGTGCTTTTACTTCTAGCTGAAATAAAACAATTGAGACTTTCTCCAGACATACTGTATTATCAGACATGCTGTGAAAATTTCCTTGCTCTGTTAAACATAATTTGGGAAATATTTAAAAAAGAAAAAAAAATTATAAGGGGGCTAATAATTTTGACGGCAACTGTATGTAGCAGGACATTAAATTACTTACTGTTTATTTATTTGCATTTTAAATCTGCAAATTATAAAATCATGGTTCTCCTCACGGTTTGCGTCTCATTTTGTGAGCTAACTGACCTCTTTTCCCTCTGCTCTGCCGGCCACACCCTCTCCTCCCTCTGCTCGCAGTGCTCCACCCCATCATGGTGCATTTTTTTAAAAGAACCTAAAAGAGGGGGGTTTCATGAACCTTTAACTACATCAAGAACTAGTTCACATGTATTTATATTGGTCTAATCTTAGTTATTCTAATGTCTGCCTTTTAAGACAGATCTTGGTGTAAACTGACAGAAAGGCCAATATTGTTGCAATTTAGTGCCATCTTGTCATTTTGCAAATGCATGCCATTGGTCAGAACAGACCACTCCATCCAAACATCCACAGTCCATTCTCAATAATCCTGTGTCCATTTATTGCATTGTTGCCAAAAGTGTACAGTAACCATGAGAATGCAGCTTGGTCATCAGCTACACTGGCTGAAGTTCTGTGACACAATGCCTTGGTCACCACTGTTTCAACATCTTGTGATTTGTCATACTGCACCCCTACACTACAGTGAACAATGCACAAAAGTCTCTAATACCCTCTTCTATCATCAATGAGCAATTTACAACACATGGCTGGACAACAGCTTGCCGTTTGACCATCCATGCACTATTTTTTAATACATAAAAAACAAACAATGAAAAGGTCAGCTTTCCAAAATTCTGACACAAAGCATCGTACTAACCAAAGTAGCAAATATAACACTGTCTGAACTGCACCTGCAGTACCATTCAGTTGCTAAACATGCTTATAGCTCTAGGCCAGAGGTGTCAAACTCCTCATGGAGGGCCGCAGCTCAGCACAGTTTAGTCCCAACTCTTATTAAACACACCTGATCTTACTAATCGAGTCCTTCAGGCTTGTTTAAAACCTACAGGCAAGTGTGTTGAAGCAGGGTTGAAACTAAACTGTGTACTGTAAGGCCCTGTTTACACTAGTACGTTTTAGTTTTAAAACAGGGTTTTAGAATGAATACAATTTGCGTTCACACTAGCGTTTCTGAACGACTCTCCATCTACACCACACTGAAAATGCACATCACGTGACCACACACTCTCTGGCATGCGCTGCAGCATTCCTAGCCAGATGATAGTTCGTCTGACTGTTCTTTAAGAAACTACCTCATGATCCAATCTTACTATAATTGTTAAACGTTATATTTAATTTATCTTTTTGTCTATATCTAACAACATATTCCCGAACTTTGAATCTATTACTTGTTCTCAGGTATCGTGTTTTGGCTGGATGCAAAGATAAGTTAATAATTAACTTAACCACGTACATTCTGTATATTGACTGATTGTTTGCCTTTATTTCCTATAATGTATAAACTTATTGTACGTTATACTTTTATGGCCAATATTGATTATTAAAACTGATATTCAGCAAAAGAGAGAGTATGTTTAGTATTTTTTAATGAAACTGAAAGGAGGCAGTAATGTTATAGGCTCTGTTTTGTTTTAAATATAAATTGAAGATGACACTCATATATGCTCGACGCCTCAAGTTTTTAAGATCAATATTAAAATAGCAGTTCCTTAAAACATGTTTTCATTTTATTGTTGAGAAAGTGAAACAATGTACGTATCCAGGATGATGTGAATAAGTTTACACACTGTTTTCTTTGAAGATTTACCCGACATGTCCTCGGGAGTCTGTTTTCTGTATCAAAATTGCAAAGTCTGAACTTACAAGGAGAGGATGAAGTACTGAACTGTGTGTGGGCTACTTAATATTGAGGAAAAGCCCGAATAAAAGAAGCTAATGTCAGCAGCCCCGCCTCCGTTTTCAGATGCCTCCATTTTCCCTCATCCAGACAGAGCAGCAGCGTTTTAGAATGAAAATGGTCTCTTCAGCGTTTCCAAAATGCTCCGTTTTCGGTGCTCGAAAGCGTAGTGTGGACAGATGGCGTAACCATAGCAAAACTTAAAAGTTTTAAAATGAAAACGCATTAGTGTAAACGGGGCCTAAGACTGTGGCCCTTCAGAGTTTGACACCCCTAGGCTAAATGTAGTCATGATGTAATGGCTTATTGGTTTACACACATCATGTTGTTCATATAGCGCATGCAGGTAATGCATTTATAGGTGTTAAAGTAATGAACAATAATGTTTATTTCTATAGCGCTTTTACTATGCAGATTGTGTCAAAGCAGCTTAACATAGATGTTCTAGTAAAATGAAACTGTGTCAGTCTATTTTTCAGAGTTTGTATGTATTGCCAGCACTCAGTGTCCAACGTAAATTCAAAACAAGGAGCTTCAATCTTTAATTTTACATCAAGTTTTCTATGCCAGTCTTTCGTTATAAAAAGAAACAAAAAATGCATAAATAAGTCGGTCAAAGTTTTTGCCTCAGAGCAAAATAAAAATCAGAAACTGTGTCAAGACATATGTCCTGCTGGGGCAACCACGAGAGCATGTTCCCAGCATGCATCTGTCTCCGGAGGAATGTGAAAATGATTAGACAGAGGAATGAAAAGCCACTCTCCCTGCTGAAGTGGGGACTATGCAGAACAGGTGAGCTATCAAAGGCAACTTGGGGGAAATCGTACCTGCTAGGCAGCTCTTGAGTGACAGCAGGATTAAGAGTTCCCATGGCAACAACATCTTCATCTTCCAAGGTCACAGAATCCCTTTTATTTCCATTCAACTGCAAGAGGAGAGAGCTGTGTTTTTCCTATGTAAAGTCAGCTTTGTTGGCTGTGGAATGAGAAAGAGAAAGGAAAAAAAAAAAGATTAGAAAACAAAACAACACAAGCAAGAGGAGCAGTAACTTTAGATAAAGCGGTGAAATATTAATAATTCATTCATCCAAATAAGGACAGACAGGATTCTGTGCCTCACAGCTGATCAACTGCAGCGAGGACACTGAGAATACCCTCAATATATCTCTCAGGAGATGAGGGAATTGGAGAGGGAGAGACAGACAGAAGCGCAGGCCTAAGAGAGATATGAAAAAAATCCACAGTGGCTTACGGCAGCAAAACCTGAACACATATTCAGCTGCCAAAGGCAATGTTTGGATTGTGCTAAAAGTATTGGTTCTGCACACTTACGCTGGGAAAAAAAATACTTGTGATACATTTACAAACCTGCAAACATATTTCATTTTCAGGTCGGCGTATCTCAGAACAGGATTATGATTCGATAGGGGAGGTGATACACTTTGAAAGGGCAGTGAATATGATAGAGGAGTAAGCTATACAGCATCAGCCCTCCCTCTTTTCAAGACACGGCGGCTTGCAATTCATCCAGCTCACAGGAATTCAATACTCTTTAAAGCACATCAGAGTTGTCGAATACCCACTTTAATTTATGAGGGTCAAAGCCGCCGCTTTGGCTTTTACAAATATGGGCCCTGGTGGGACGCGCGGTTTAAGTGTCAAACTGTAACAAATGTCTGGCAAATGAGCGTAATATTTTTGACATTTCTAAGCGCAGGAAGGCTTGTGGTTTATGAGGAACATATAAACACTGGGAACATCGCATTTCAAATAAGTCATCTTAATACGGTATGTTCAGCATTCATCTTTTTTTTTTTTTTTCATTTTCTGCGAATGCAATAACCAGCCTTGCATTGTCAATATTGTTAAGTCAGTACTGCTTCTGAAAAATCTGATTTACTTTGAAGCATCGCTTTTGTTTTGAAGCATCAACAGTTTTGAAACATCTTGTTTTGAAAAATTCAATATTGTTTTAAGCCACCATATTAGCTTCAAAGCATACTCTGAAGTTTTAAAACAGTTTTTCAAACAACGAGGACACGTCAGCATTGTTTTGAAGTGCCAAAAATATTTAGATCTGGTTTTCTTTTTAAATGATCACTTTTTGTAAATACAATTCAGCTTGGCAAACATTTTTGTTTAAAATATCTTTTTTGAAACATCAAATCTGTTTTAAACTAATGCGGTTGCTTTAGTAGTAGTAGTAGTAGTAGTAGTAGTATTAGTAGTATGTCCTCCAGCCTGTAGCTGTAAATTACCCATTACATTGTGTGTTATTAACGTTTGTCGTTGTATTTGCTTTTCACTCATCATAGCACACGTGCTGCTGAAGATGTGACAATAAAAGTGATTTGATTTGTCTACCCCAACCCTAAATCAAGAGCTCACAGTTAAGCCCCTTTAAGGCATTTCACTCAGCTGCCATCTTTGAAATGCCTCTCGGGTAGTATGCTTGTGCATTCTTTCTGAATGGGGAAATATGAAATTCTCCAAAACTGTTTGCCAAGCTTATGATTACAATACATATTTGGAATCACCAATAAAATTAAACAACTGTCTCAGTTTCATTTCTAAAAGTTTGAATGAAAAATAAAAAAAAAATTGGCATATTTTCAGGTTGCCCAAGCTAATGCACATGCGCACTCGAAATGAATGAGATTACGACATCAACCTGATTTCTGGCTGTGTTACACATGATCATCCTCTGGATAATGCTTTGTCAGATTGAGCTGGTCTTCTGAAGTAATTCACAACTTCTTAATGCAGAATCTCCTCCAGAAATGACAGCGACTCTATGTTTACAAGTTTGTGGGTGTTTGAGAAGTTGCTGTCATGTGACGTGCATTTGACAGGACAAACTGTAACTTGCGTTCATTTCACACAGATTACAAAATCAAAAAAACTTTTGTTTTCAAGTGCACTTGGTTCATTTAAAAGTGGAGATTTTTAAGCTTTATGTGAATGTATTTCTTATGTATGTGAAGCAAATTTTTGCTGAGATTCCAGTGTGCTTGTTGACCACCAAACTGTTGTAAAAGCCACCTCTCCCATCTGAGCTTTTCCCTTGGAGAAACGTCAGTAACGATTAATAACGATTGAAGATTGGCTCCTATACTAGTTGGCGTGGCTTTATTTGCCATATTAAAAGTTACCCTTTGTGAAGTTTATTTATAAACTAATTTCGAGAGGATCAAATGCTTATGATTGCTTGCAGCTGGTCCTGCATTATCCAATTTATGACTCAGTAATCAGGCGATTCGTAAGTCATTATAAATACCCTAAGTTCCATACAACAGCCATCTTCATTTTGAAGAATCCCTCCTTCCCCCCCTACTCCTCCTCCTCCTTTCCTAGATAGGGGGCAAGGTGGCCCAGTGGTTAGCACTGTTGCCTTACAGCAAGACTGTCACTGGTTTGAGTCCTTACCAAACCAACCAACGTTTCTGTGCAGAGTTTACATATTCTTTCCATGCTCATGTGGCTTTATCCTGGGTTCCCCAGTTTCCTTCCACTGTCCAAAAACATGCAACTTAAAATAATTGACTAATCCAAGCACCATAGGCATGCACCTAGTAAGTATTTATCTTTTAAGAGCAATTACTATTTGTTCATTAGCTATAGTAGGAGAGTTCTTGAGATCTAGCTCAAACTCCCCTCTCGCCTTGCAAACAGGAGGGAGCCCTGGGCTCAAGGATCTTATGAGCTCAGGGCTCTCTCTAGGGACAGCATGCCAAACAAGCTTTACAATCAATCATCAGATAAGTGTGAACTCTTGAATCCCCATTCAAAGCTATACGAGTGACATGTATTCTATAGTCTTTGACTAAACCCAACCATCACAGTAGCAAGGGCATTACAATATCTAATACTTATTGGACCTGATCCAGTATGTCATTATGCTACAGGCTGCAGAGAGTGCAACTTGGTTGCTTTGAAGAATCAACATTGTAAGTCATGGGAAGATAACTGCTTTTAAGGTATCCCACAGTTTGGAAAAGTCAAGGTTTTAAAACCGCCAAATACCACTCCTTTCTAACCAAGAAACCATAATATTTTTATCCAAGGTTATCATACCTTTTTTTTACTTAGAGAGTTGGTGGGGGGGGGGGGGGTGGGGGGGGATGGGGGGGGGGGGTTGGGGTCGACGTTTTCAGAGAGCACCTTGATGTCACAACAACATCAAATTGACATCTATAGCGATGTAAAAAACATGTAAAAATTAATTGAATTGATTTGATGTCAAAACGTTCATGTCCATTTGACATCCACATATTGATGCCCTTGTGTCAGCTAAAATAACAGCACAAAAAGTAGTAAAAATGTTAATAATCTGAAAGCCTCTATTACCAGTTTACATTTTGTATCCATACAATGCATGTAAACTACCATGATGTCAAAATGAAATCAAATCGTCATATAAGACTGGCTTAAAAAACACATCAGAAATGCAGTCCTGCAATTCAAATGTTAACGTGTTTTTAACGCCAATGTTAGATGTCAATTTGATGTCATTTTTACAACAAGATAGACAGTTAACATCCAATTGATTCAATGTTAATTGTCTAAATTTGTGGTCAAAAAGACATCAAATTAACATCTAACATTGGCGTCAAAAACACAACAACATTTTTACATGTTTTTTTTTTATGTTTATTTATGTTGTTTTGACACCAAGGTGCCCGCTGGGTTTCGTCTGAATTATTATTTTGAACATCAACATGTAAACCACCAATCTCTCTTTTTAAAACATAGTGTTTTTTATGTTTTGAAACAACATTGCTTTGTTGCATCAGAACCATTTCAAAATGTTAGTATAATTTTAGTTTCTAAAGCAATAAAGACAGGAATAAGCCTGAGCAAAATCATTATATTGTTGTCTTTGTCAAAACCATTATACTTCAGCACCAAAACGTTTCAAAACATCTGTATTATCTCAAAGCATCAATATTGTTCTGAATAATCAGCATATGGTGCGCCAGCATGATTTTCATTGTTCTTCAGCCCATTCAGCAAACTTATTTCATCGACCATTGTAATATCAGAATGCAGCCAAGTCGTTGGGCAGAAAATGAAAAGACCCGACCATGGAAAGAAAAAAAATGAGTGTGGATCAGGTATGAGATGGGGGAGAGATTAAATTAGACGAGATTGATTATGTCCCTGTATTATCTACTCTAAGGGACCACGAGCTCTGACCTTCAAGTCCTTCGTCATTTCAGTCATCTCTATCGATTTGGTTTCCATTTTTTTAACCTCCTGCCTCCTTTGTTTGTCATTCTGCTCCTGCAGCCCGCTATGAGTCTCAATCAAGTCTGGGAGGACAGGTCAATAGCCGGATATTTGTTTGATGTCTTTCCTTATGAGATGCATGAGGGTGATCTATAACCGGTGAGTTTGCGAAGCAGAGGATGAAACTATAGCTGCGCGATGGGGAAGAACTTAATTTGACCCGCAAAATCTGATTCCCTGCATGCGACCTGTTTTTGTACTTCTTCAGATCAATTCAAGAGTTCACACTTAGCTGATGATTTACAAAGCTTATTTGGCATGCTGTCCCGGGAGAGAGCCCCGAGCTCAAGGGCTCCTCGAGCCCGGGGCTTCCTCCCGTTGGCAGAGCAAGAAGGGAGCCCGAGCTCGGTGGATCTCAGAACTCCCCTGCTGCTGTAGCTAAGGGAACGTAAGGGATTAGACAAGCTTGATTGTTATGTATGTTGAATGTCTTTGGATGGTGGGAGGAAACCGGAGAACCCGGGGAAAACCCATACGGACACGGGGAGGACATACAAACTCCCCACAGAAACACCCACCGGTCCTATGGAACTAGGGCCGGCAGTATTCTTGCTGTGTGGCTCGCAGTGCTAACCACTGGACCGCCGTGCCATCCAATCACAGGTAAAGGAGGAGAATAGGGGAGGAGGGGGGTTTCTTCCAAACGAAGATAAAGTGAACTGAAAACTGAGGCTATTTATAGTGGCTTAGGGCTCATATGATTGGAAGATTAGTGATTAGCAAATGCGAGACTGGCCGTGATAAATCATAAGCACGTGATCCTCTCGAAATTAGTTTATGAATAAACTTCACTTCATTCAATTGTTCTTTCTTGCACTACCGTCCTTTGAGGTGTTTAACACACTTGCATTAGATAACTGATATGCCGCTCTGATTTACCATCATAAAAAAAAGCATTGAAATGACATTTATGCGCAAATGAAACTTTTTTTTTTTAATCACTTGAACATCCTTATGGATCTCTTTGGGTATTTTTCATTTTGCTTTTTGTGATCATTGTGACTGCACTTTTATTGAAAGCTAATTCAAATGCTATTAAAGCTAATATTCACTATATTAGCTGAAAAATGCTTGAAGATTTAGCTTTCGTGTGAATTACTGGACTAACATGTGGTTGTAAAAACATGGCTTCACATCTGTTTTGCATTGGGTTGACTAAATTCTGTCACCTTTAATATACACACCATAATCCTTCTGCATTTCTTGATTTTTCCTCAGAAACAGCATTTTTGATGTCCGCCCTCATGATTTATATTGGGTTATGGTCTGGAGACTCCATTACTTTTATCTTGATGGTCTGAAACCAAAACATAGCTCACTTACTGGTGTGTTTGGAGTCATTGTCTTGTTGAAACAGTAATTTCAAGGAAATTTCTTCTTCGGTATATTGATCAGTTTTCTGATGTACTCAAATTGATCCATGATGCCTGGAATGTGATGAATAGGCCCAACAATGTACAGAAGTAAGAGAGGCATCCCCACATCATGATGCTTACTGTACCCCAACTATTGCTTACTATTACCCCAATGTACACAGTTCAATACATTGAGATTCAAAGTACATACTAGGGATGCTCACAAAAGGGTGCATTTTAACTGAGTAATAGTATCAGTTAAATTATTAAACATTTTTTTTTTATTTAATTGGCTGCATAAAGGTGCAACACATATGTGTTGACTCGTTTGACAATAACCACAAGTGAGAGAGGAAATAAAAACACACAAGCTCTAAAGTAAAAGCAAACGCCCAAGACATAAAATTTAAACTAATGACTTCTATTAAAAAGTTGACAGAGGTTTAGGATATAAGATTAACAGCGGAGCCCTATTTAAGTGCACATCGATTTGAGGTAGTCTGATATTTTTAAATGACGAAGAAAAAAAAGAAAAAAAAAACATGATTAGGAAAAAAACAGCCCATGCTGTTTCTTAAAAAAAATGATTCAATCAGTGTTTTTGTTTTGTTATCTAAATCGGTCATTTAAGTGAAAAAATTTCTAAGATGGGACTACTTATTTTACTAATTTTATACAGCTTATGGCGACGCTGTGGTGCAGTAGGTAGTTTTGTCGCCTCACAGCAAGAAGGTCACTGTTTCGAGCCTCGGCTGGGTCAGTTTGCATTTCTGTGTGGAGCTTGCACGTTCTCCCTGCGTTTGCTTGGGTTTCCTCCGGGTGCTCCTGTTTCCCCCACAGATCAAAGACATGCTGTACAGGTAAAATGGGTAGGCTAAATTGTCCATAGTGTATGAGTGTGAATGAGTGTGTGTGGATGTTTCCCACAGATGGGTTGCGGCTAGAAAAGGCATCCGCTGTGTAAAAACGTGCTGGATAAGTTGGCGATCATTGCGCTGTGGCAACTCCGAATTAACAAAGTGAATAAGCCGATAGAAATGAAATTATACAGTTTATTCTGTTTTTCTAAGCTGTTGGAAACACTGCAGGTATGTGAATGTTGTTATGTAAATGTATTGGCCTTTTTAATCAGTATTTTAAAATACAATATTTAATGTGTCAGACAGAAAATAGACCAGTTAAAGGTTAATATTCAGTTAACGAGTAGTGGCTGTCAGTTGGCTTTTAACTGGAATGAACATCCCTAGAACATACATGTGTACAAAGTACACAACCATGATTATACACCTATATATTAGTTTGGTTATTTTAAAAAAATTCTAATTTCTTAGAAAAACTGCATACACAGCTATTTTTAACAGCCTAATATGCGTTATTCTTTATTTTCTGCAGGGTAACAATATATTTAACCTTTTGTCTTCATGTTTTGGTTTATAATGAAAGGTTTAGTGCTCCAAATGCAAAGATTCTGAGCTTTTTGCTAACTTGAGCAAAACTGTAAAACATTGCATTTGCGTTAGCCAAAACAAACACTTTAAAGTATTTAAAGAAATAAAATCTTTAAAATAAATGCATTTGTGGCCATTAGGGCGTGGAGAAACCCAACATTAACAACTCTAAAAACGCTGTCCTTGGATGTACCGAGAACCATTTGTAAAACAATGGAGTTGCCGCACTTCTGGGACAGCCAGTAAGACCATTATAATCTATTTCCACAGGATGTCTAACAAGCCCTGTAAGGCTCAAGTCATTAACGTGGCATGTTGAGCAAAAATGATCAATGCTAATTTATGTTTCAGTCTCGTCAGCAGTCCCCATTTCCAGAGAGGTCAGCTCACTTTTTGTCGTCCGTCTGGGCCTCACACACATTTCAAAGCCAGGTAAAAGCTTCCTGTTTCTGTCTATATAATTAAAGTATGCATTAAACCACACATTGTACACAAAACATACAGGTATTTTTTTCAATACCGGAAAATCAGTAACCCATAACCGTATATATGTATGTGTGTGTATATAAATATTCATTTATTCATTTTCTTTTCGGCTTAGTCCCCTTATTAATCTGGGGTCGTCACAACAGAATGAACCGACAACCTATTCAGCATATGTTTTCCACCGCGGATGCCCTTTTAGCTAAAACCCATCACTGGGAAACACCTCTACACACTCATTTACACACATACACTACAGACTATTTAGCCTTCCCAATTCACCTGAACATAATGTGCTTGGACTTGTGGGGGAAACCAGAACACCTGGAGGAAACCCACGCCAACATGGGGAGTACATGCAAACTCCACAGAGAAACGCCAACTGACCCAGCCAAGGCTTGAACCAGTGACCTTGCTGAAATTTCAAAAACGTCCTGTGAACATTTGAGCGCTGTTGAGCACGTTCTTAAACATCGTTGAATTGTCATTGTGTTCATGTGCTCAACAGAAATGACTGTGCTTGGCCGTGAAGGTCATCGGTTCACAGAACTCACCGATGTTTACTGAGTGTAACCAGAGATACAGTAAACACTGGACAGTTTTAAAGCCTCAATTCATTAGCAGATCGCTTGTATGTCAGCTTTAGACAAACCAACTGATCGACGTGACTTTTAAAACGCTTAATTCTAAAAACAGGATTTAAACTGATGCAAATAAAATGTCTGCAACAAAAGCATATACAACTAAATAATCAATACTAATTTAAGTTTCAGCCTCATCAGCAGTTCCCTTCAGTTGTCTTTTTGTCATCCATCCAGGTCTATCACACATTTCAATGTAAGGTAAAAGGCCTCCTGTTTCTGTCTACGGCATTAAAGTATGCATCAAACCAGACTGGGGCAACGGTAAGAGTTATCTCTATGTCAAAAGGCATGCAGGCATTTTAATGATGCATGATGTCTCTGGAACCATTTCTTGGTCACTGTCCAACCGGATTCAGAGTAGTTCCTTACATGATTAATTTATAGAGCAGGGGAAAAAAATACAATGGCAATAATTCTTGTGCCCAGCGGATGACGGTCACAGGTGGTAGAAATATCAAGTGGGCCGAAGCCTGGTTAATGGTGCCTGCGAGGGAAAAGATCTGTCAGGGATAATCTCTTATAATACTCTGCCATAGATAATGTGCTTCCCCCCTTCCACTGGCGGCAGATGAAGAGATTGCATAGCAGACATTATGAAATGGGATGAGAATTATCATGACTATGCTGCCTGTGTCCAGAGCGATAAATGCAGAGCTAGTTCAAATCTCATTGGGGAAAAATGGAGAAATGGTGGGTGAGAGTGCTGAAAAAGATGGAACACCGCTGTGTAATGTGATCTGGAAGGAATACTTCATGACTTTGTAGCTAAATGTACAGCTGTATGAGGGCAGAAAAAGAGCTTCTCCGATGACACTGGCGTCACAATTGTGCTTCTACCTGTAAGAATTTCAAGGTTAGTCTTACAAAGAGTACAGATTAGTTGAATAATATGGATTTCAAAGATATTTCAGTGGCTTTTTTGGTATTTTGTGGTTATATCTGTAGATGCAATGACATGTTTTGTTTTGAGTTGCTACATCCAAAAATCGCATTATGTTTGTACTACTCCATTAAACGGTTAAACAAGAGGAGGCAATACACACAAAAATACAATTTCAAGAGTTCACACTTAGCTCTTGATTGATTATAAAGATTGTTTGGCATGCTATCCTGGGAGAGAGCCTTGAGCTCATTAGATTCTCAAGATCGGGGCTCCCACCAATCTGCAAGGAGAGAGGGGAGTTTGAGCTCAGGTAGATCTCGAGAACTCCCCTGCTGTAGTAGCTAATGAACAGATAGTGAATGCTCTTAAGAGATACCTACTTACTAGGAGCATGTCTATGGTGCTTGGATTAGTCAATTAACATAGGTTGCATGTTTTTGGGCGGTGGAAGGAAACCGGGAAACCCAAGAAAAACCCATGTGAGCATGGGGAGAACGTGCAAACTCCACACAGAAATGTCAACTGGCTTGGTAAGGACTAAAACCAATGACGTTCTTGCTGTGAGGCAACAGTGCTAACCACTGGGCCACCGTGTCACCCATCTAGGAAAGTAGAAGGAGTAGGGGTGGAAGAGGGGATTCTTCAAAACTAAGCTGTTATATGGAATTTTTATATTGTTTGATAAATCATTAATTGGATGATGCGAAACTAGCCGCGAGTAAGCATTAGTATGTGATGCTTTCGAAATTAGTTTATAAATAAACTTAACTTATACAAAGGAAATTTTGGTGCTCCAGGAATTAAGAGCTAAAGTTTAAACAAAGTGTCCAATGCATATGCAGTGAAGAGTGTTTTAACAGGTGGTTTGTCAAGCCCACTCACCTATGTGAAGCACACTTCATAAACTAAAATGCGACAAAACACTCCAATGTAGTTGTAATGCATTTCTCCCATATCAGGGTGCATTTATTTGGAGGAAGAATGACCAAAATGGATGTTTTTTCCCTGATGTAGAGGAACATGTTTGTTGCAATTGCATTCAAAGTCACAAGGGTGAGACAAAAAAGCACTCACTGATTTTCCATTCGTTCAAGATAACTATTCGTAATTGTTAGTTTACACACACCATGCAGAACATTTTAGTTACCAAAGCAAATGTGTTAAACTTTCAATAATAAAAGCAACAAATGCAAGTCACAAATTGCTCAAATGATTTGTTCAAACATGCTGATTAATGTAGAATTTAAAGACTTTAAGACTTTCGTTTATTGTTTGTCACTGAATTATTAGATCAAACTGATTTGTTTAAACCCATTCATTTAGGAATAAAATGCTCATACAGCTGTGTTTGGTATTTTGATGGAAATATCTTTTCATGATAATAATAAAAAAAAATACTTTTATTAAATCAGACTTTATATTTAATTCATTTTTCACACATTAAATCATATATAACTTTTCAGTATAGTCATAAAAAACCCTATCCAAATACCCAGACACGTCAGACCTTAACGTTCCCTAAACCTTAAATATTAGCGCTCCTCATTTATTCATAGCGTTTACTTTCTTAATGCAGTCTAAGCTGATAAAAATCCAGCATCCACCTTCATTTACAGCATTAGATAAATCACAGTGACTCTGACAGCAGATTGAGTCCTCAAAGAGCCTTTTGTGAGCTTCACAGCCGCCTGCAGAAGCCAGAGGCACAAACGCCGGCTGGGTTTAGCCGATGTGAACAGAATCTCAACACGGCCTTCAGTGCATCAGCTTCCATCAAACCAACCAACCAGATATCAGCCTCAACCGTACACAATCTGCCAGCTCATTGCCCCACAACCTGCTCCACTCTGTGTGCCATGCTCAATAGTACAATTTTAGATGCTCTAAAATTATACAAATTACAAAAAAAAAATAAATTAAAAATAAATTTAAAAAAAAGAAGAAGAGGCATGAAACGGTTTTGATTATCTGCTTTTGCAAGAGGCTCTACAGCAGCTAAGTCTGTGCACATTTGCACTACTTTATTGCACTTTATTGTACTGTTGTAAATCTATGATTTGGCTGATATTTAAAGATTAAGAGGTTACCGATATCTGTCAATAATAAGGTCAAACAATGTCTTATTAAACTGTGCAGTCAGCACCCAAGTTTTTATTTTTGAGTGAAATTTTAGGGCCTCTCTTAGAAATTATCATTCTAAATAAAATATTTGTATTTCAGTTCTGTCTGGTTCTCGAGTATGATTGGCTGATAGCTGTGCGATATTCTGCAATAACAGCACTCGTCCAGCCTCCTCACCCTTCTATATTACTCCGTCCACATAGAGTGACAGCAGTTCAATAAACTCACTACAGTTTGACTAATATTGCAGCTGTTGAAAAACATACTTCTGAGGCTTTTTTTAGGTACGAATAATTATTTTGCAACTATGCAGTTTATTTATAAGGACAGTGCATATTTTAATTATTTAAAATTTCGGAGATACAGCATGTCAACATCCATCAGCCTGTTATACTGAGCTGAACAAAGACGGTTGATGTTCGACCACAAGATGGCGACAGAGACCACATAACAATTTATTATAGAGGAGAAATCATTGATAATTTAATCATTATAAATCTGTTAAGTGATATTCTAAGTCGATCTCTCTTTTTTGTATGTTGTATTCAATTCAATTCAATTCAGCTTTATTTGTATAGCGCTTTTACAATGTAGATTGTGTCAAAGCAGCTTCACATAAATGGTCATAGTAACTGGAACAGTGTGTTTCAGTAACTGTAACAGTGTGGTTCAGGTTTTAGTGTTTAAGTTCAGTTCAGTTCAGTTTAGCTCAGTTCAGTGTGATTTAATCATTACTGAGAGTTCAAACACTGAAGAGCAAATTCATCGATGCGTAGCTCTACCAATCCTGAACCATGCGAGGCAGTGGCGACAGCGGAGAGGGAAAAAAAACTTCACCTGATGGGAGTGAAGAAAAAAAACCTTGAGAGAACCAGACTCAGTTGGGCACGACCATTTTAATTTCTCCGCTGGCCAAAAGTCTTGTGCAGAACTTCATTGTGTTGTAGTGCTGCATTTATACCATAAACCTGTAGTGTATTGAGTTTAATATGTTTGACAATGTATGTATTTTGTGTTGGCCAAGAACTCTGAACTACTTTTAATTGGCCATTTGTTTGTTTCTAATGAGTCTCCTGTTTGTGTTGCTGAAAACTATTTCAGTAAAAAGAAAGAAGAAATGCCCGCATGTGTTTAGCGTTTTTTCTTATCACAAACACATTAGTAATCTGGAAGTGTTTGCGCTGCTTCGGCTTTTTTTTTATAGTTGACTATTGTGATTTCCCAGTATTTCTGTTGCAATCTGGATATCTCTGTAGATTGATGGAATTTCATGTCGTTCAACCTTAAAATCTTAAAATGTAAGCAAAATCACCTGTTTTGTCATCACTTTAAACATTACGCTAGAGAATCATTCAAATACTAGCTTTAAAGTGACGTTGGTTAATTAGTAATGGTTTCTGCTGTTCCGACATCAGCTGCAGATGTAAATGAATGGTAGAAGAAAGTAGTTCCTCATACAAAAGGACTTTTATACTCTGTGTTTGATTTTCTTTTTTATATACACGATTATGCTGCCGAACTTGTATAAACTGCAGTATCACGCTTGTAGCAGTGCGATATGGCTATGTATTGTCACTGGTGGGACCATATCACACTGCTACTCGTGTTGGCTAATATATACAGTTGAAAGCAGAATAATTAGCCCCCGTTTGGTTTTGTTTTTTTCTGTTTAACGGAGAGCTGATTTTTTAACACAATTCTAAACATAGTAGTTTTAATAACTCATTTCTAATAACGGATTGATTACATCTTTGCCATGATGACTGTAAATAATATTTTACTAGATATTTTTCAAGACACTTCTATACAGCTTAAAGTGACATTGTGATTAACTAGGTTAATTAGGTTAACTAGGCAGGTTAGGGTAATTAGGCAAGTTATTGTATAACAATGGTTTGTTCTGTAGACTTTCGAAAAAAAATATAGCTTGAAGGGGCTAATATATTTGACCTTAAAATTGTTTTTATAACAAAACAGAACTGCTTTTATTCTAAATTAAACAAATAAGACTTTCTCCAGAAAAAAAAAAAATAGTATTAGACATACTGTGAAAATGTTTAACATCATTTGGTAAATATTTAAAAAAAGGTAAAAAAAAAAAATCAAAGTGGGGCTAATAATTTTAACTTCAACTGTAAACAGTAAAATGCTTTAATAAAAAAAAGTAGAATAATAGAATAACTATATATTATCATTTCATTTCATTTATTTATTTACAAACATAGTAAAGACAACAGTCAAACTGAAATTACAAACTGAAATATCATTTAACAACAACAACAATAACAACAATAACAATAATATTAATAATAATAATAATAATAATAATAATAATAATAATAATAATAATGAACAACTTTGAATAGTATTATTATTATTATTATTATTATTATTATTTTTTTTTATTATTATTATTATTATTATTATCATTATTATTATTATTATTATAAAATATAAAAGTTATAAAATAATATTAAGTTGAAGACCTTTAAAATTACTATAAACAAAAAACAACCAAACTATAATACATGAAATGTAAATAAAATTTCAATAAAAATGCTTAAAAAACAACTAAACTAAACTTAACTAAACTACACTAAATATAAAAAACGAACCACAAATCAAAATTTGAAACCAAAGCTAACTCAAAATATCTCCAGTGGACCAAAGTCCCACCCATCGAGAAGCCATTTTACTCAGATAAACACAACAGGGAAGACAAGATTATCACAATTTCTGCCTCACGCTGACTTTAATAAAAACAGTAATGGTATAAATAATGCTACAGCTACCCATGGATGGCGCACAACCGCTAACCACCAGGGCACTGCTCCGACGGCAGATTACTTGATAAAAATGTCTGGAGGGGTGGATTCAGGAGCGCTATGTTTACACATATACACATGACCTGGATTCCTGAGCTAACACCAACAAGGCCATTTACGCAGAGTAATTTGGTTTCCTGGAGCCGGCAGACTCCAGCAGGGCTATCAAAAAAAGACAGATCATTCCAGCAGGTGGATGGAGAGAAGGCTGCAGTGACCTAATAAAAAAGCACTCTGCATACACACCCTCCTTCAATAATAGAGACCCGCAGAAAACATGCAGTCTGCAGTTTCTCCAGCCTCTCAGAGAACACCATTAAACAAGTAGCTGTTGACTTGTTATGAATAATAAAACAAAGGCATCAACACTGTGGATGTTACGGATGAGCGCTAACATAGGAGCAGAGAAGTCCTGTTCGTTTTCAGGGGTATGACGAAACAGCTTTTGGAGGGAGAATAAATAAATGAATGGAATATACTGCAGAGATTCAAATTAGAGGGCAGTTTACGAACTTTCAATTATTTATTTATTTATTTATTTTTAGAAATAATGTAATCATCATTGAAGGTTACAGCAGTCAAACATAAGTAGGAGGTAGATTCTAACTAGTCATGGGGAAAAAAATAAGTTACGATTAATAGCATTCAAAATAAAAGTTGGTTTTGACAATTTAAAGAGCCCTTATTATGCGTTATTGAAAATGAACTTCCATGCAGAGTGTAACCCAGCTCTAAGTCAATGAAGTTATCCAGCTGATGATTAAATCTGAAAGTGCACAGTGTTTAAAACTATTGAGTCTTTAATGAAATAGTCGACTCAGAGTCAAGTTGGGTTCAGATATTTTGCCTGAATACATTGACGTCGATATGGTACATTACAAAATATGTAGTATCGGATCTGAAAAAACGTGAACACGCCTGTGTGTACTGTGTATTTGTATTATGTATATATAAACACACACAGGTATACATATATTGAGTCTATTTATATTTAGATATGAAATATAGGTGAATATTGGTGACGCAGTGGCCCGTAGGTAGTGCTGTTGCCTCACAGCAGGAAGGTCGCTGGGTCGCTGGTTCAAGCTTTGGCTCAGTTGGCGTTTCTGTGTGGAGTTTGCATGTTCTCCCTGCATTTGGTGCTCTGGTTTCCCCCACAGTCCAAAGACATGCGGTACACGTGAATTGGGTAGGCTAAATTATCTGTAGTGTATGAGTGTGTGAGTGTGAATGAGTGTGTGGATGTTTCCCAGAGATGGGTTGAGGCTGGAAGGGCATCGGCTGTGTAAAAACGAGTTGGATAAGTTGGCGGTTCATTCGGCTGTGGCGACCCCAGATTAGTAAAGGGAATAAACTGACAAGAAAATAAATGAATTAATAAATAATAATAATAATAATAATAATAATAATAATAAACAACATATTCAATTATTTAACAAAAAAATGAAACAGTATATTGAAACTATATAGAAAAAAAAAATCTGAACTAATTCAAAATATCAACCTCTCCATTAAATGATTAATGCATTTAGTTCAGTGGAGCGAGGGCGTTCTGCTTGGATATGCACAACAGGGAAGAAAAGACTCATGCTCATATTTTTCCTACATAGCGCAAGATCGTGACCTCAATTTTCAAATTCATAAGGCAAAAAGTGTTCTGAAAAAGCTTGTCACAGTAAAGTTAACTAGATTTATTGATTAAAAAAACACAAGTATTGATTTTAAGAGTAAAAAAAACAAACATTCATTAAATGGTTACATACATGCCCACTCCATGTCAAGAAACATTTATTTCAATTGTGGTTCTTTGCTGACCTTATAAATGCAGCTGAAATTTACCAAGCCTCACTTTAGCATCTGTATATGTCAGAAGATTGTAGAATCTTTAATGCATATTTTTCAATTCTGTTTAATTGGTCTGTTAGAGTGCAAGACCTTTAGCTGTTTACATTAAGCAACACTCCACTTTTTTATTTATTTATTTATGTTTTATTTATTTATTACTATTTTATTTACCCAGATTTTAATTGAAAACAATGGAAAGCAGACTTCAAGCTTGACTCTTCTGTAGTTACATGGTGAACACCAGTAAATGAAAAGTGGCTCTGTACTCATTCAGTAGCCATTTTACGATAACAACATTCCTTGATTATTCCGCCAAAATGAGAGTGTAGTTCCTAGCCATATTACACTACAATATAGCAGCTTTTTATTTCTATTTTTATGTAACCACAGCAGCATCAAGCTTTAAATAGGAAAATTAATAAACCGTCTTGGTAAATTAAAAAAGCAAGATGCTAATGGTCTAATATGATTCAATGATTTATGCTAAACTAAAAGACCCAGGGATCTGCTGAATGGATTCAAAAAGGGTTAAACTCAATTGTTTAACACTAGGGGACTTGTAAAATCAGCATTGCATTGAAACATCTTGCTCATTAAAAAATGCTAATGGTATAGCAAAATTTCCACTTTTATTTTCTGTTGGTCTAAGTAGGACGAAAGTCAAGCTTTAAATATGTTTTACTCTGTTTTCAATAATAAAAATAAATAAATCTGGGTAAATAAACCCCCCCCCCCCTCACACAAACATGTACGCACGCACGCACGCACGCACACTATACTTTTATTAACATTCAATTACTTTTCTATTACTTTTTTTTATCATTTTTGTTTTGCATCCAGCACCAGAAACAGAGACCTTATCACCTATAAAATGCTAACAGGTCATTATAATACGTTTACCACATTACATCTCCATTTCCCAAGAACAACCAGCATCCTTGGTAAAATCAGGCTAACCCACATCCTTACTGCTTATTATCTCATTTTCCAGGAATAATAGCCTTAAATAGGTTTACATTGACACCAGGGACGAGGTGACAAAATGCTTTATTGACACGATTTCTATGGGCTGCAAACATCTGGCAACTGCGTAAAGCCATTTGTGATCGAAGGACACACGATCCTTTTCCAATCAATGGCCAATGTCTGTCGGTGACAGCGAATGGCTATTTCATAACACTCCCCGCGGGGTCTTATAAACACCATCAATAATATTCCACCACCCTAGTGTGTATCGTTTTCACCCTCATATGTTGACGCTGGACACTAATGGTTGTATATTTTATAGCTTTCCTGAAGGTCACCAATAACTTTGATGTATTGTATTGCATTGCAGTATTATATTATATTATATTATATTATATTATATTATATTATATTATATTATATTATATTATATTATATTATATTATATTTTTTGTAAAAATATTTACTTTTTGTTATTCTTATAATTGATAACCACATTGATGTATCAGTACAAGGTAAGTTGCTCAGTTTTATAATAAAGCACAGTTTTTTAATATTATATTTTAAAAATAATAATTTATTGTGCATTTATTTTTTGGGCTGGTAGTATTTAGTAGGTGTACGGTGTAGCTAATAAAGTGGCCGGTGAATTTATTTATATAGGGCTGTACAATATATAGTTTCAGCATGGATATTGCAGTGTGCATATATAGCGAGTATACACCATGTAGAGCCTGGATTATAATGTATTGTTTTGCATTTTTTGAGGCCTGTGACTTTGCAAGGAATTTTTAAAGCATGTGCCATTTGTAACTTTGAAAAAAAATTATAACGATTAATTTGATTGAATTGTTCATAAAACGAAGACTATGAAGTGTTATTTTTTATTTGATTATTCAATTACCGTATATCTGAATACATTTCAACTCTTCGGAAAACCAAAAAAAAAAAATAAATAAATAAATGCTCCTTATTCGCCTTTTTTTTCTTTATTGAATTTGTCTACACTTGTGGATTGTTTGTTAAATTTTATGCAGAATCATCCCAATCAATCTAACATTATCAATTCTTTTCAAACAGTTTTTCAACTCATCTAGTAAAAATTGTATTCATATTGCAATATATATCGCAAAATAAACAAAATATCACGATGTATAATATTTCCAATATCGTGCAGCCAAAGTAAACTACCTGACAAAAGTTTTGTCATCAATTTCAGTCATTGTTGATCTTTGGAAAAGTGGCAAAAGCTAGATTTTGCAATTTGAACCCCAATGATTTTCACAAAAATCAGTCAAGTTTGGTGAAGGAAAAATCATGGTTTGGAGTTACATTCAGTATGGGGCGTGCAAGAGGTCTGCAGAGTGGAAGGCAACATTGGCAGCCTGCGGTATCAAGACATTTGTGCTGCTCATTACATTACAAACCACAGGAGAGGGCAAATTCTTCAGCAGGTTAGCGTTCCTTCTCTTGCTTCAGCCTCCACATCAAAGAAAGCAAAGAAGGTCAAGGTGCTCCAGGATTGGCCAGCGCAGTCACCAAACATGAAAATTATTGAGCATGTCTGGGGTAAGATGAAGGAGAAGCCATTGAAGATGAATCAAAAGAATCTTGATGAACTCTAGGAGTCCTGCAAGAACACTTTCTTTGCCATTCCAGATGACTTTATTAATAAGTTATTTGAGTCATTGCAGAGATGTATGGATGCAGTCCTCCAAGCTCATGGGAGTCATAAACAATATTAAATATTTTTCCACCACACCATGGCTTTATATTCTATACTGTTCATTATTTCTGTTAAGTGACAAGACTTTTTGTCTAAGCAAAGTCAGACCTTACTGTTCTAATAAAAAAGAAAGGCATGATTATATTTTATTTCGGTAAAATAAGCATAATCTAGAGGGCTTTGCCTTTCATATAAGCCACATCTGACACCAAATGATCAACTAGAAGGCAAATTAGTATTTGTTGTTTCTAAAACTTAGGTAGGCGACAAGACTTTTGTCAGGTAGTGTATGTATGATGTGTATAAATGTGTTTATGTACACATTTACTGGAGAATATTTTGTCTTTTTTTGTTCTATTTGCTTTTAGATTTCTGTTTTCTGTATTAGCTTACACACTTTTATAATTTACCTGACATTGATGTTGTTTTTATTATTTGTTTATGATTGTGAAGCACTTAAGAGTTGCATTTTATATAAGAAAAGTGCTATACAAATAACATTTATCACTATTATTTATTCAGAAAATCCACAATAAAGCAGCCAGGGTCTTTGCATATTAAAAATGAGACAACTACGCGAGTGACACTCACCACCTACAATGTCAAATGTAATAAAAATTACATTTAAGAGCTGACAAAAATAAACCCAGAATGAAAATAAATACTAATGCTTATAATATTTACAGCATTTTCTGATTGAAGGTCACCAGTAACACCAGCGATTTCTCTCCTTTCCTCAAGATTACATATAATAGATGTAGTGTATTGTGACAGCAGACATATAAACACACACACACACACACACACACACACACACACACACACACACACACACACACACACACACACACAACCGCATTTCAGTCAAAGGCTGTCCCAATTTTGTAGCAAAACAAATTAGCGGCTACGTAACATAAACCGGCCTTTAAGAAAACCAGAAACCTCGGCTTTCCCTCTGCGTTCTCTGAAACACTGTCAGTTGGAGTCTCCGTCTCACTTTGAATGTGCATTATCAGTGTCCGAGGTGTTATATTTGGAGCTGTAATCTGCGCACACAAAGGAAAGGGCTCTATCTCTTCCTCTGCCACCCCGCGGCTCAAGTATCACCGGCCCTTTTTACAAACGCCACTAAAAGCCCAGGCCAGCCGCTCATATTTCCCTTTCCCTCCAGATTATGAATGATAGGGCAACTCTTTTTACATTCATTACACAAGCGAGCATGCATAATTGATTTTGCTCAAATGATGGCACCCCGAAATATTCAGCTGAGTTATGGCTGGCTCTTCTAGCCCAAAATGATTCTCCTTGTGCACCAGATTTATCAGCAAGCCTCGATGCATTTCAAAAAAAGCAGCAAGGTCGTGCGAATGCAAAGTGTAAAGAATCAGTTGCTTAAGCTTTATTACACTTATTTCCAACTGCATAACAGACAGAATAACTTTAAAAAAAAGAATATTTAATTATTGATAAAACAACAACATCAACAATAATATATATTTTTTTGTTTTGACTTTTTGTTTTTAAATTCAGTCAGTTTTTATTAGTTTTTAGAGGCAGATTTACTAGTTTTTATTAGTTTCTATATTTTGAAACTATTTAGTTTTAGTTTAGTTTTTACTAGTTTCAGTATTAGTTTTAGTTTTTTATTTATTATTTTTTTATAAGAATTTTTGTTAGGTGCAAGACTCAAAATCAACAGAATAAATATTGTATAATAAAAATTAAACCATATATTTTTTTGAAACATGTAATCAGAGGACATATGAACACTATCATCTACCACTACCATCTACCCATCCACAAACTCAAATACAGCAGCCCACAACAGCAGCCTTAAGTACAATATGTGTGCAAGGCTGCTTCTGAGGTTTGATACACAGCAGTGATGGAAAGTTCAGATATTTAACGCGGATGTTTGTACTCAACATGGCAAAATTATATAGTCAGCAATAGTAATTTCAGTCAGTTAAAACATCACCATGATCTGAAAAATGTCTTACAGTAAAGTTTTGCAACCCAACTGAATCATGATTCACTTATTTAAATTGCGATTTTCTGTTATGAAATAAACTTTTTTTTTTTTTATCCAATAAACATTTTTATAATTTAAATTCTCTCATTAACCACTCGTTTTACCCGCAGTGCAGTTGTTCAAGTTTAGTTCAGTCACAGGTAGGCTGTCATGTACTGTTTGTGTTTGGTTTACTGAATCACGCACCTGCAGTAATATCGGTTCACCGCTTCTCAAATTTGATCTCAGCGTAATGTTACTGTTCTAATAACAGAATAGTAGCATATATTGGATTATTTTGAGTCAGAGGTATTAGGCCTGTTAAAAAGTAACTAGTTTGTGGCTAAGTGCATACAAGACACGCAAATCGTTTCAAATGATTCAGTTTGATTTGGTGAACTAGTTTAAACGGTTCACTTAGAAGATCCGGTTGAAAAAGATTAGTTTGTGATCGCGATACAGAAATAAAATCCATTATTGGACACAAATGTGTTGAAGTAATAGGTTTAAGTCTCTTTATTTAATGCTGTCAACGTGCTGCTGTCATGTCTACTCGTTGTTTTTGTCAAGGGAGCAACAGCAAGGATGACTGGAGGAGAGCCGGCTCAATCCGGCCAATGGCAGTTCTACAGATTCTGAGGTGCGAAAGGGTCAAACAACTCCAGCGCAGAGTAAATAGATTTACTTCTAAATGGCTTACAGAAAGATTATATATTTTATACATTTACAAAGACGAAAACGAAGGAGTTTTTTGCTATAATTTTAGTTAGTTTCAGTTAGTTTTGTATGTACACAATACCTTTTCAGTTAGTTCTAGTTTTTTTTAACTCTCGTTTTTTTTTTTTTTTTTTTAGTTCAGTTCCCGACAATTATTAAAAATTAGTTTTAATTTATTCATTTGTTTCTGTTAACTATAATAACCTTGCAGCATCTCAAACCACTGAAAATACAATAGATGCACTTGCAACAAAGTAGTACTGTAATATATAGAAAATTGGTTTAAAAAAATAAAAATACAATTTTCAATTAAAAAAACTCATTAAATCGCACATTCTGTACATTAAACAAGACATAAACAGTGGACGGCGATCACATTACACATCAAACACAATCACATACAAGAGAAAAAAATGTGAAAAATCAAAGCCAGCAGGCACAGGTTCTGCTAAATGCAAAATTTGAAGCAGAAAATGAACAAATCACATGCTATCAGAGCGCATTATCTTTAAAAAAAGTAATTCAAGGTGAAAAGCCGATGCACAGCAAATAATGAATTGCCTCGGGTCAAATATCAAACCCGGTGCGGATTTGTGCAGATGAAGGGTTGTAAGGAGATCAGAAAAAAAACAACATCAAATCACAAAGTGCTGATGCTGTAACACATGGAGGAATATGGTGAAAGCTCAGGGGAATATGGGCTGTCATTCAGCTGAATAATGGCACAGACAGACGGCGCTGGTATTTCAGACAGTAGAGGAGTCCATCATCCAGGATAGGTCACTCACAGTCTCATCTTGCTAAAGGTTAGATGTGAACTGTGACCGGTCCACACAACAGGGGCCTTTGACAAAGTGCAGGAGTATGGCAGAGGGACAGAAAAAATGAGGGTCAGAGAGTCTGATGATCTTCTGCTCCTCTAGAGAGCGAACTATTCGGAGAGCAGGAATATTGTCTCAAGCATTACTTCAGGGTTAGGAGCAGCAGGAATAGAATAAAATGCAGGTAGACTTAGATCTGATTAACCGTTATGAATCAATAAAGTTTGAAATATTAACTATATATGACATATATGATTTATCATGTATTACTCTATTACTTATGATTTTAAATATTACATTACGTGTCCAGAAAACCTAACAATTACAGTTATTATATTTATTTATTTTCAGGCTCAGAAATTGGGAAACAGACAATCCAGAAAAAACTTTTTTAATGAACAACTAAATTATTAAATGTGTCAATTTTTTTTTCCCCAAATAGAATTCACATTTATTTTTAACATTACAATATTAATTGTCTCAGTTTGGGTTTAATACTTTTATCTCCTTGTATAGTGAGTTTTATAATGTAGATAATGATGATGATAATGATGATGATAACTATTATTATTCATGTTTTTTATTATTATTTTTATTATTATTATTATTATTACATATAAAATGTATCATCTACATAAAAAACACAATATACAATTAGAAAAGTATTAAACTCATATTAAACTAAGAAAAAAATAATAACATTATTATTATTATTTTAATATTAGTATATTATTATTATTATTAGTAGTAGTAGTAGTATGACAACAAAAAATATTAATAATAGCTTAATTAATAAAAAAATATTCTGACATTATTTTATTGAATAATAATAATCATATTATATTATATTATATTATATTATATTATATTATATTATATTATATTATATTATATTATTTTATATTATATTATATTATATTATATTATATTATATTATATTATATTATATTATATTATATTATATTATATTATATTATATCAGGAACGTTAAGAAATAGAACATGTAACATTGGTGGAAAGAGTACTGAAAAATCCTACTAAGTAAAAGTACCAATAATTTCCTAAAGTGTAGTGCACAGAGTAAAAGTATCTGTTGTAAATATTACTTAAAGAATGAGTAAAAAGTAGACATTTTAAAAGGACTCAGGAGTAGTGAGTAGTGAGTATTACGCTGTAAAAAGCTAATGCATTTACATGTAATATGTGGATGTGTGTAAACGTAACATTCTGTAGTGCATTTAGTTAGCGCCCAGCAGGCACACAACGTCATAAGGCGTTAATATTAGGTTAGATTTAGGTTGTGATGTCAGGTGATCAAATCCAATTTCAGCGTCTAAGGGCAATGCTACTTTGATGTCCAATAACGACGTCAAATGACATTGATATTTGGTGGATTTTAGCTTGTGTTAGAAAGTGACCAAAATCCAACGTCATATTGACATCAAATACAGACATTTATTCGTCAGGTATGACAACCAAAATCCAACATTGATAGATATCATAGTGGTAACGTGCACACAGCATCAAACTGTAACATCATTAGATGTTGATATTTGGTTGATTTCAGGTTGTACGTTGAACATCGGCCTGACATTGGGTTCTGATGTAAACTTTTCATTTCCAGACAAAATGCAATGTCCCCACGACATTGGGGTACAACGTCAAACTGGTGTCATGTTGACGTCTTGTGCCTGCTGGGTGTTTAGGGCCATTTTGGTCATCATACAGTAAACATCCGTCATTTTCTCATCAGTGACATTCACCTAAACCAGGGCTGTCCTAACTCGGTCCTAGAGGGACAGTGTCCTGGAGAGTTTAGCTCCAACCCTAATCAAACACACCTGAACCAGCTAATCAAGCTCTAGATATACTAGAAACTTCCTGGCAGGTGTGTTAAAGCGAGTTGGAGATAAACTCTCCAGGACACCGGCCCTCAAGGACTGAGTTTGGACACCCCTGATCTGAAGATCTTACAATCTTTTTGGACACTGTTAATGTTTTTAAACAGTTTGCTGCAATTATAAATCACAATTTTTTTTTTTTTTTTTTTGCGGTTGTTTGTTATGATGTGATTTACCTTCTATGAATGATTTAATTGGACAGGAATCACAGGACTGATTTTTCTTATCCCCATAGACAGGAAAAAATAAAGTAGTGACTGCAAGTTGAAGGAAAGTAATGGAGTAAAAGTATCAATACTGCACTAAAAATGTTCTCTGGGAACGTAAAGTTCACATTTTTAAAACTACTTAATTATAGTAGTTTGAGTATTTATGATTTGTTTCTTTACACCATTGCATGTAACACAAGCAACAGGAGTAACAAACACCATAATAAACAGGCTGCAGGTCAAAATTCACAATCATCAATTCACAAACAATCATTTGTCATAATAATTCCACAAATACATGTAGTGTGACTCCTGTTGAATTAGTCTGAGCTTTAAATCAGGACACTGAATGCACTAAAATGATTCTGACTTTTCCACAAAATCTCACTGTTCACACACAAACACACACCTGCTGCTGAATCTATAATCTATAGCTGGAGTATTGGTGCATCAAAAGGGCAATGTCACAAACACTCGATCATCAAATCCAAAGGCTCTCATTTCAACATGTCGAGGTCGAGAGTGGCATGATCAGACGCTAAAGGGTTTGTAGTGAAAAGCTCAACAATCAGTTAGCTTTGAAGGTCAATAGTACACACAAATGAAACATCCTCCTACGTAGTTCTTATGCATAAAATAGCTATGCAACTCTTTTGACCATCTGTTGCTCGCACAAATAGCTCCCTGCGAGTGTGGGGTGCTTTAAAACTTATTCCATGCATCCATATTTTAATCAACATTATATCCCACATGAAAAAAATACTAAAGTTATGTATAGCAACTATAGCGTTTTAGAACCGTTGCAGTAACACTTTATAATAACTACACATTTTGAAGCATTTATTAAGTATTAACAAAAAGTGAACTCATTATCTTTTAAGCATGAACTCTAATAAAAGTTGGTAAGCAGTTTATAACTGCAGCTACAAATGCTGTGTTCGTGACTTATAACCACATTTATAATGTGTTTAATAACTGTATTTCCATACTATGTTAATGATTTATTTTTCATTACTAAATTAAGTTATTTTAGCATAGTTTTTTTTTAAGATAATTCAGAATGAGTTAGTAAATAATTAATAAACTATTCAAACTAACATTTATAACTCTTATTATTCAGACTTATAGTGTTATTCTGGTTGTTGCCACCTATTGGTTACATAATGTAATTGCTGCCCAATTATGATGCGTGGGTGTTGAGATCCCGATCTTTTAGTGATTAATTGTGCAGCTTACACTGAATACATTAATGCAGGCTAATCAAAAAGTAACAGAAAACACCTCTAATAACCTAAGAAACCCACCACATCCTGAATAACCTACCACAACTTCCTCTGTCATCATTATATTTTACAGGAAAGCCTAAATGCTTTCACACTTGTAAATTAATCCTAAATTTGTAATGATTGCATAGAGATCGCCTTTCACTTCATTAAAATCACAAGTAAAATTAAATAAAAAAAAAAATATATTAATAATAATAATAATAATTATAATAATTATATATATATATATATATATATATATATATATATATATATATATATATATATATATATATATATATATATATATATATATATATATCCCTACAAATCAGCCAACAACCGGGATCCATTACACCCCTAGTGGACACCCAGAGTCGGAAAATTCAACAGCAGTTTACTGTAACAGCCTTTTCAAATGCATTTTTGCGCTCAAATAAAGAACGAAAAATATAATTTTTTGAAGGATACCAGGGCACTAAGACCTTCAAGATCACAGAACTCTATGGGAATGTAACCTTTCCCACGCATTTCTTAACATTAGTTTGTCTAACAGTAGAAACTGTTGAAACATCTCCCACCATCACTTGAGAAAAATCTATGCTAACCAAACTATTCCCACTGAGCAACATTTAAAACAAGTGATTAAATGTCAAATCTGAGTGCTGTTTGATTGAATTTAAGTTAACATAATTAAATACTGTATGGCTCATCCGGAAGTAAATACAGATCACCTGTCAGGCTCAAACCACAGGAGGAGCATTGCTTCAAATCAAAACACAGCAAGGCATTGGGATGAGCACAATTATCTCTCTTCCGAGTCTGTGTGTAACCACAGTATGAAAGCAATAACAAATATCACTATAGAACAACATGAACCATTCATTACAAAAATAGATTTTGCTTTCTCAAATTAACAGCTTTTTCTGTCTGTTGAATGGATGCAGAAAGACAAAATAAACACAACATTTACCATGTGCATGTCTCTTAGCATACAACATTTACTGAACTGCCTCTGAAAATAATTTCCTTTTCTGATTATCTCTCATGAGCCAAATGAGAGAGACAAAAAGCAAAAGAGCAAAAGTAAAAAAAATTAAAATAAATAAATAAAATTCCTGTTTTATCCACTCGGAACCCAAATTATTATAGTTATTTAAACTAAAGCCATTAATTATGCTTTTTTCTTAAAAGGTCACAAAACACCAAAACACATCTTTTAGAGACATTTACAGTCATACATGTGTCCCACGTTGCTAAAAACACTATGTTTTACACAAAAAAAAATTAAAATCGGTTGTTTTCGCATAATTTCCAGCAAACGCATTCTTCTCTTTAAAGCTACGTCACGGCGATTAGATCCTTGAATAAATTCCAGCGTGGAGACTGGATGTCTGTACTGATAGTTACGATATGACGTCTTGGAGTTTTCAGCATTAATTCAAGAGTAAAATTTGTTTTTGGACCAATCAGCGTGCTCGATTGTGAATGAGGTGCAACTTTATTAATATGCAAGATAGCTTCGAAGACAGGTTTTACCTGTTACAGTCTTCAAAAAGTTGCCAACTGTAATTAAAACACGTGTAAGAATTGTTCGGAGACATGTGTCATCAGTGTTGTGTTTATAAAATGTGCCGCAACAAAGGTTTTGTTTCCATTTCCCTGTGATGAAAGCACCGATGTGGACATGTATGGATTACAGTGGTCTGCTAACACGTGTCACAACTATTTTTTACCCGAGAGCTTTCCGCATCTGGAAATGATGAAATCCAGATTTGCCACTTGTCTTCTTTTAAAAAAGACATGATTCCAGTTTGTGTTGATTGTCCTGTCTTTACAGATTTGGTAAGTGTGCAATCAAAGTTCTTTGTTTATGTTTAATTAGATGGCAAAGTTACATGCTGCTCTTCGAATGTAAACATGTAAACACATGAGCATGCATGAAATGTTCCCGAATGAAAGTGAACTCGACTAATTAAGAATGAAACAACCGTAATTACATGAAACTCCGGAGGAAGGGTGGGTAGCACGGTGATGCAGTGACGTTAACCATATTATGTACTATAACATGTAAAACGGGGTCATAAAAGGAATATTCAAAAAGCAACTCATGGCCCTGTAAAATATGTTATCTGGACAAAAATGTATGAAAAATATAAGTAACTATACAATTAAAAAAAACACATAAAAAAAATCAAACAATTATCCATTGTGGTGTATAAGTCATATTCATATAATAATTTCATTCATTTTCTTGTCGGCTTAGTCCCTTTATTAATCCGGGGTCGCCACAGCGGAATGAACCGCCAACTTATCCAGCAAGTTTTTACGCAGCGGATGCCCTTACAGCCACAACCCATCTCTGGAAAACATCCACACACACATTCACACACACTCTCATATACTACGGACAATTTAGCCTACCCAATTCACCTGTACCACATGTCTTTGGACTGTGGGGGAAACCGGAGCACCTGGAGGAAACCCACGCGAAGGCAGGGAGAACATGCAAACTCCACACAGAAACGCCAACTGAGCCGACCTTCTTGCTGTGAGGCGAACATGCAACCCACTGCGCCACTGCCTCGTCAAAATTAAATATTGATTGAGGGAGAAATGTTGAGTAGGAAACATTTGCATCATTACTTCATAGCAAACTGTTCCAACAACATTATGCATATTGAAAGAGCCAGGATAAAATTTAAAACTACTCCAACTGTGCTTGTCTGATAGAAGACAATTTACAGCATAGATCTCAAACTCGAATCCTGGAGGGCCCTCTCTGCACAGCTTTGCCCCAGCCCTAGTCAAACATGGCTGATCCAACTAATCAAGGAGTTCAGGACTACTATGGACTATTAAGCAGATGTGAATTGAAGCTAGTAGGAGCAAAGCTATGCAGAGCTGTGGCCCTCCAGGAACTGAGTTTGAGACTGTTAATATACACCAAGAATGGCTTGAGTGTGAGTAAATTGTGGGGTCGTTTTCATTTTTGGGTGAACTATTTCTTCACAACGATGAAAATGACTTTCTACTATACTAGTCAGTGTGAATCCGAAGTTTGCTAATGTGCTTTCGACTGAAACAGAATATTAAGTAGGAGAAGAGTTTTCTTTTTGCTCATCTTTCCCTCATAGCAAACTAACAGTAAGAATATCGTGGATGAAGCTGTTTAACTGACGTCAGAGAAGTACTTCCTCGGAAGCAAAGGATCAGATTTTAGCAAAACAAACAGGCGGCACAGTGGCTCAGTGGTTAGCACTGTCGCCTCACAGCAAAAAAGTAACTGGTATGAGTCCCAACTGTACCAGTTGGCATTTCTGTGTGAAGTTTGCATTTTCTCCCCGTGTTTGCGTGGGTTTCCTCCAGGTGCTCTGGTTACCCCCTCAATCCAAAGACATGCACTATAGGTAAATTGGTTGAACGAAATTGGCCATAAGCCGAAGAAAAATGAATAAATGAAACATAAAACAAAAGAAAAGAAAAAACATTTGGAAATTGATTTGCATTGATTAATTGTTCAACTAAAGAATAAAAGGTGCGCTAGCAAAATAATCTTAGCAAACTTTGATTTCACACAAGTTTTATGTTGACTTGTGCAGAATTGATGCTATGTGGTGTCTAAACGGTAAAGCTTTACAGCTTTTTGCATTACTTTATCAGGCAGGAAATGAAAGATCCAAAATCTCTGAATTCAATCTAAGCTCTTGCTGTTAGACTGATGAAAATGCAAAACCAAAACTCAAGGTAAACACCATCCTAAAAGACGTAAAGATGTCCTCCAAAGAGCAAATATCATCTTTCTAAGAAAAAAAGGAGGTGAAAGATCTTGTCAAATTTCATCCTGCTAGATGGCCAGACTGCATGCAGATTAAATGCATACATCTTGGTACACCTGCATATTTAAAGCTCTTATGCAAGGGAATTTGCATTTGCATTGATACGGAATTATAACACTTATTCCCCCAGTGTATTTTGGTTTAATTTGTACATATTTGATCGTTTCGCTATCAGTTAAAGTTGAAGTATGTTATTTTATATGTTAAAGCCCTGTTTAATATGTGGACAACTTTTAAGTAAGCCATTTGTAGGCTAATTCTCCAGAAAAGTGTTAACACTGTCACTCTGACACGATCAAAGCATTGCTCTGTTTGTTAATGCATTCAGACTAACACTGCAAAATTGCTCTGCCAACGGTTTTGGGACAAGACTATCTTTATGTGTTTGTCTGACCAACTGAAAATGGCAAATGTCACACTTCAGTCTTAAAGTGGTAATTTTATGCTTTTTACATCTTCCTTTAGTGTGCAATAGTGCTGTTTGTGCATGAAAAATGTCTGCGAAGTAAAAAATAAAATAAATAAAAAATTCACTTCAAAAGGTGTTATTCTCAATGTCAGTAGGCAGCGTTTCTGAATGCCCTCAAATGCATTGTAGCCCAGATTTTTCTTCCCCTGAAATTACATAACTTAATTTAGTTGTGTTTCATTGGCAGGTCCAAATGTTGATTTGTAGGTCTAATAATATACTGATACTCATGCCATTTCTTCCCTAACTACACAACAAGATTCTAGAAACAAGCAATTTGGCTTACAAAGGGGCTAGGGATCCAAATGCAGCGTCTTTAATAAACAAAGAATGGTCAGACAGGCAATGGTCAATCACAGGAGCAAACAGTATCCTATAGGGCAATCCAAATAAGAAGCTTAGTCATTGGCGATTCAGGTGGGAAAAATCAATAAACCAAGCAGGGGTCTGGAAACACAGGACGGAAAAACATGACAAGGTAAATGACAAGGTAAATGCTTTCTAATGTTTACAGGTTAATAAGACTCAGCTGTGTGTGGTGTATAAATAGTTCTGGATATCAGTCCATAATGAGTTACCAGCTGTGTGTGTAATCAGTGGGATTGAGCAACCGGTGTGTGCGAGGTGCATGCTGGTAGCTGTAGTTCCTTAACATGGCAGAATTGTAGTTCTCCAGCAATATGCAGCCACTAGTAACAATGCCATGACAGAAAAATGTAAATACCAAAGCCATTCAGAAGTGCAGAAAAGTGTACTGCATTCCCAATGAACTGCTAAGGTTTATAATCTAATTAATAGATATTAAACTTCTTTAAAATTATTAAAAGCACATGCTGAGTGGGTCACAGTTCTAATGGTAATTTACAAAATATGGTTGCCACTTATTTTATTTTCAAGATATGAGGTAAACTGCTGCTGCTTCCAACTTTAGTATGCCAATAAATGTCACATAAAATTGTATTCAAATCCAATTCGGTAGCATTTAAAGAGCCCATATAATGGGTTTTTGAAAATTCCCCTTCATGTAGTGTGTAACACAGATCTAAGTGAAGTGAAGTATCCAGCTAAGGCTTAAATCTGTAAAAGTACAGTGTTTTAAACGGTTGATTCATCTATAAAAGAGTCGACTCATAGTGCTTCAAACGAGTCGCCTTGATACCGAGTCATTAGGTGTTTCGCCATGACGTACGAACGAAACCAAGTTATTCACGTGCACGCGCAAACCCGGGAGATTTCAAACCTGAGGCCCCGCCCTCTGACGCAGAAACCCAGACACACACACACACACACACACACACCCACACCCACAAACACACGCACACAAACATGCCGGTCGATTGAAGTCACACTGCAGATGGATATTATCGAGCCTCTACCCAAGTAATAACCAAGCAGTTGGAAACTACTGGAAACTTCTGTAAACTACATGCTACAAAGAATACTTCATCGGCGTTTGTTAAAGGAAGGATCAGTAAAGAGTAACTTACTGATGGACGTCAGGATGGGTTTCTTCCTCCATTTCTCAAGTGTAAGTATGTGCGGTTAAAGTTGTTGCCTCGTTGACTCTAGCTTGCAAATGTATTTAGTTGTGATTTATTACTTGTAACCGCGGTTACTGTATCAGGTTAACTGGCTATATTCTCATATCGCGTGCAAAGTCACGCGGCGTGCTGCTTTGTTTACGGAGCTCCGTGGACGAGGGTAGTGTGTGTGCGTGCGCTGTCGTCCGGAGGTATGTGTGTGTGTTTGTGTGTGTGTGTGTGTGTGTTTGTGTGTGTGTGCGCGCGCGCGCGTTGTCGCCCAGTGGTCTGTGTGTGTTTTTGTGTTTGTGTGCACGGACGATGGCAATGTTTGTGTGTGTGTGTGTGTGTTTGTGTCTGTGAAGAGAGCAGAGTGAGACAAGCTTGGATATCTCCTCGACAGTTTTTGGAGTTTTTGCTCAATAAAATAGTTAGTTGTCTGAATTTTCAAGTCCATCGACTGTATTTACATTGACCCACTGGCAGCTAAAATCCACGCCTACACTATCGAGCGTGTATGAACTGTGATTACTTTTTATATTGCTGATTAGCTATTGGGCATTTCACTCTCTGACTGAAGGCAGTCGACCAATCGCGACAGACTGTCATCGGTCCAATCAGCGCAGATTAGCTTCGCGCTAAGGAGGGGTTTGGGAACAAATGAATCACTGGACGATTCATACAGGAGTCGCTGGAATAATTAGGTAAAAATAAATGCAGATTATAAGACCATGAAAGTGTTTTTTGACCTTGCATGCATATTATACTGTTGTTGGAGACCCTTACAACCAAGATATGACCCTATTTCATGTATAATATGGGCTCTTTAACACTAATTACGGCACATAATCAGCACCTAAGATGATAATTGTCATACAAGTTTTTTTTTATGCTGTTGTTGAACAGGGAAATAGAAAACGTTTTTTGTAACATAGAAAAGATACATTTTATCATGTCGCAGCGTCTGATCACATTTATACGATTTATGTATTTAAATTTACTGAAAAAAAAAATTATGTGAATTCCCATACTTATTATAAATCCTTTGCTGATAAATAAGACCTTTGCTGGTAAAGAAAACCTTTATTATTAATGACCTTTTTTCGTTGAACGATTTGAATTTTTTTTATTTATCTGGAGATCAAAGCTCTTTCTCTGAACTGTCACCCCAGAATTGCTTGCTTTTTAACTCCCCTCATATATCTGGTCATTGTGGAGGCCTAATCTCTATTTTTAAAAAGACACTATTTTTGCTGCTCAGTTGTGACAAATTGGTCTTTGAGCTGCAGCTGTTTACTTTGGAGTTGAACTTTTCACTCTTGGTAGCTTTGATATACCACCCTCCAAAGCATAACATAAACTTTTCAAATGAGTTTGCAGATTTTCTGGGGGAAGTCTCACTGAAATATGACAAACTGTTAATTCTTGGTGATGTTAATATTCATGTATGCTGTACAGGTGATACATTAGCAAATAATTTATTACTCTGCTCAATACTTTTGATCTAGAACAACATGTGAACATCATAATTGATCAGTTGGGACATCCACTTGATCTGGTGCTATCATGTGGGTTTTAATTGTATGATTTCGACATGATTAAAGGCTGATTTATACTTCTATGTCGAGTGATTGCTGTGACCCACGGCACCTGCCTTGCACGTAGTCGTGCATTTATACTTCTGTGCACTGTTTGTGTTGCTCTGCAATAACCCTTCTGAAACGTTAGCTGGCAGTAGGTTTTGGTGTTCCTCTGTGTGGAGCTTTTTCTCGGGTATTTAGTTTTTTCTGAATGCTAAAACTCGCTGATTCAGAGGCAGAAACCGACTGATGAGCAACAACTTTAATCATACGGCAAACCGAAAACAAAAGTATCCATCTGGAGCTCCGTCATGAGAATCGACACATGTAAACATTTGCTCCATCGGGCTTGTGGCTCTAAGCACCACCCACGCTCATCACCGGTACCAAGCCGACCAATCACAGAGCTTGCAATACCCGTCGTTGCAATATGTAGTTACAAATGTTGAGAGGTGCGTGTCAGCATCAGCCACAGCTACACGAACACTGCGCCTGACCATACGTGTGCACTTGACACAGAAGTATGAACTGTGTGTATTTGACAATTTTCATGAAAAATACACTTTTAAAACACACAACTGAAAGCACAATGGACAACAGACTTGCATGTGCTTCATATGTTTGTGTGCTTAAAAAAAAAATCAAGAGTTCAAACTGACAAGACATTAAAACTCATACAGATGTTTTGTTTGCTGTTTCTGGAGTAGAGTACCCAATGCACAAGCTTTAAAGACTCTGTTAAGTGGGTGGAGATATCAGCTCATTTGCATTTAAAGAGACACATATGAAAACAGCATATTTTTTGGTTTCTCCCTAAATTGATATGTATACCATAATACATAATCTATGAAGATTTCAAGGTAAATTTACAGGCACATTGTAGTGATGGGTTCCTGAATGATTCGTTCATTTTGAATAAATCTTTTGTATGACTCGAGAACGATGAGTCCTCTTAGGGAATGATTCGTTTGTTTGCGCAGGCGCACATTTTTGGTGCAGGTGGAGTAGAAGATTAGTTTCTTTTATGAATCTCCCATCGGTTTAAAGTCATTTCTTCATCACGTGAAAGACAGAAGCCAATAATACGCAGTCAGAGTCACAATAAGATTTGCTTCGTTCAACTCTTGAGCCCTCGGTTTGAGTCAATCCTTCATCACGTGAAAGACAGAGGCCAAATTTATGCAGTCAGAGCCGGAAAAAGATTTGATTCGTTCATTTCCCAAGTCCTCGGTTTGAGTTGTTCTTTCATCACAAGAAGGACAGAAGCCAATCATATGCAGTTGGAGCTGGAAAAGGATGTGATCCGTTTATTTCTCGAGTTCTTCGTTTGTGTCATCTCTCTTTACATGCTGTCACGTGACGAACAAATGACTCTAAAACCAGAAGACTTGAAAGGTGAACTAATCATCGTTCCCTCCGGCTTAGACTGTGCACATCGATTAAGCTTAGATGGGACTGTCTATGTGATATGAATGAACCACTTAAATTTAAAGACCTGTCAGAAGAGGTCAGCTGACATAATCATAGACAATAGACCAGGTAAACAATAAATTATTTTCTCTTTCTAATAGTATTCTAGTTATGACTTGTTTGTAGCGTGTTCAATGTTTGGTGTAGATGTAGATGAATTTAGAAGAAACTCATAACATTTTTAAAATATTTTGGCAAATTGAATGAAATGACCTGAAAAGAGACTCCAAGAAAAGGTCCAAGTCAGTAAAACGATCCAAACTTCCCATTACTAACACATTCATGGGACAACTGAGAGTTATATTATGTTTTTTTTTTTTTTTTTTAAGTATAACATGACCCCTATAAGGCGAGCTTTACTCCAACTCCAAATGATTTTAGCCCTCGGCTACAGCCAATACCACTGGATGTGGGAGTTCTCAGTCTCTAAAGCAGTCGCACCTCTCGCTGTGATTTCTCAGTGCGAGTCTCCTTTAATAGCGATGACACTATAGGACACGAGTTGAGGTTCTAGTTCAGTTTTAGGTCTCAAACCTCATTTACACGTCGTCTGTGCTGAAGCCGTCCTTAGCCTTGAGGACCTTCATAAGGTGGTTTAATTGATTGCAGTTAGCTAGAGGTGCTCAGTGATCACATGTCTGACTGCTTAAGGGAGAAAAAAAAACAATGAAAAAGAAAAGCAAGTCTATTTATATGCCACACACTTCTCTCGGTTATTCTAATATCATGGTAGATGAGCTTGGCTATCAGGAAAATACATGTAAAATTCAAGAAATTGAGCCTTTTTAACACTTTATTTATGACTTGAAGTGTTTTTAAGTGTGTTTAAGTGTAATTTTTTAAAACTTCAAACTATCCTTTTTATCAAATAACACTATGTTGATGCTTGCAATTCAAAAGTGTCAATCTGCAGTCTTATTTGTTCTAGGTACATCATTTGTAGCTCAAAAGAAGAGGATGCATTTCTACAGGGTTAAGCAATAATGCAACATCTTGGGCAGTAAGACATAATGGATTATGAATTAAATATAGAGCACTCTTAATATGATCATGTTTTTCAAAAGATTAATTTCCTGTCAATGACGGCATACCTTCAGAAAAACCTTGAACAGACAAACCATTTGATACGTCTACTCTGTATCTGACAGAATGTCTAAAATGAGTGTTGTTAATGGTTGCCCAACCTACAATAAAGTAAGTGAGAAATAAGTAATTAAATAAATTACTTATTTTAAGAACACACCACACATTTTCACATGTACAGCAATCATAATGGGGACTTCCCCATAGATTCAATAAGTTTTATACTGCACAGTTCCCAAACTTCAGTCCGCGACACCCAAAATAACAATACCAGTGACTCGTGACCCCCAATATCCTCTGAGGTGGTTATAAATACAGAAGCCTTGCACGCAATGGCACACACACACACACACACACACACACACACACACCAATAGACCCAAGTCTATTCTTCGTTATTTTTTTCAATGTATGCCAGTGCTGTAAATGTGGCAGAAAGTTTAACCTGGTGTTATAAAATCAATCTGCTGCATCTGATCCTATTGCTGTTTCTTTAATATAATGTAATTACAATTGGGTCGCAACCCAATAGAACTAGTAACTATATAATTATATAGTATAAAGTAAATATAAACAACTATTTTTTCTTTTCAGTAGGTTAAGGAAAAAAATATGGTAATTCTTATGGTTTAATATGAATAAATAGATTTTTGGAAATCACCAGGCGACCCCTTTTCATTGTACAGCAACCCCTGGGGGGGGGGTCCCTACCACCCCTTTGAGAATCACTGCTTTACAGTAGAGGTCTGCATTCCAGTCTGAATAAATGTCTGAATAAAACAGCGTAGTGGTTGGTAACTCTGGTGTAATTTGAAAGGGAGCGGACAGTCTAACAATATAGCGCTCCCGAGTCCTGACGTTATTTCGGAACAGCATATCTGAGATTTCCTCATTCTTATTGAGCGCTGGTACAGCAGTGCTCATGACTGTTACACATGCTGAATGCATGGACCGGTGCTTTCTGCATGTGCAACTAATACGCACAGTCTGTGAGCACATCATCTGCATAACGGTCCTCTCAGAGCCGGCTTTACCATGGCAGAGCAAAGTGAAGATACGCTGTCCTTGAAGGACATTCAGCTTGCATTAGACAGTCAGTTTACTGTGAGGAAACCCACATCAGGCAAATCTGTAAGGGTGATAGATGTACATGAAAAAAAATTACCCTTTGTACGATGTGATAATACCTCAAAGTTTTACTCTTTAGCAGTGAAGGGGGTCGCACAGTAGACGCACCGCACAGCGCCATGCATTTTAGAATTCTACTGAACTGAACTTAAAACTCTGACAACTGAACTGGCAACTGGTTTCAATTCTCTTTAATCTTCTATGTGAAGCTGCTTTTGACACAATCTACATTGTAAAAGCGCTATACAAATAAAGAGGAATTGTAAACAGATTTGTATCAGGGTATGCACATGACTCAGGACACTGTTCATAATTATGTCGCACAGACTGCCATCTGAATAGTTTCATTTTAAATACCATGCGAATGTGCGCGCTCGGTGACAGTTATTTTTAAACTGTCATGTGCGCACCACAGCGTGTGCGACCAGGTTGAGAAAACTGGAACCTCAGGTTTAAGGCGACACTCATGTCTCATCACATAGGGGCACATGACATTTAACCTACAATCCTTGCACAAACTGACCATAAAGACAGACGAATAAACAGGGAAGTAGAAAGTTTCCGGAACTACGTCATATCATTAACATCAATTAAGATTTTTAAACAAACAATTTTTTATTATTTTTTACAATATTTTTAATGATTATAAGGATTTTTATGACCATTCAAGGTTTTTTTTTTTTTTTTAAACTTTGAAGTATCACTTTTTTTTGTTCATATCTTGGACAGTTTAACTTATTACAGTTTATTAAAAAATTAATGACAACGGAACATGGGTTGCTCTACAAATATATATTTTATTATGGCACTAATAAAATAAAATAAAAAGTACAATTACTAAAAAAATACACTTTTTTTAAAAAAGATTTATCCCACTCTACATTTTACACATTAATGTCTTTTCTAGTTTCTGTCCTATACTTGTGCTAATAAGGCACTAATGGTCCAACATTCCTGACCATTATCACCAATAAAGCCTAGAAAAACAGGTAGGTTAACCGATAGGTTCAGATATTCCTTTCCAGTTATCAAAGAAATAATTTGCTCCTTATATAGTTTTGTAACTATTATTATTATTATTTTTTTATTATTCAAAACCGTAATATATACATCAGTGTAAAACCTATGAATGGTGGAAAAACATTTTTGTAATGGTGTATATGGGTCTCCACTTTGTCATGTCCTCTATTGTTTTTAACAAACCTATCCCTCATGTTTTTTCCAAACTTTTTAACAAAAACTTTCCTCCTTTCCTACTGCTGTTGCAATTTCAAGTCAAGAATTATTGATCATCTGTTTATCTCTATGATCACGGATCATAAAGCTGTCTGTACAGTAGTACCTGTTTCAGACAAAATCTCTTCAAAATGTTTCATATTTAACACGTGCTCTGTCAACCGAAATCATGCCGTGAAGACACAAAGCGAATCTCTACAAACACATCGATGACGTCACATTCGCCACGCGCACTCAAGTGAACTAGCGGACGCGTCGAGTATAAACCAGGCTTAAGTTGGCAGCAATTGAACGAAGACTAAATATACAGCGGAAGCGGTTGGGTACGGAATACAACCTGGCAGAGCGGGCGGGAGCTGGAATAAAAAAAAAATCTGTCTCACACAGACCTCTTCTGTACAGACAGCATAATCTTTCCCTCACCCCTAAACCAAACCCTGACAGAAGACATTCTGCTTTACATTTTCAAAGTACTTCAAAAATAATTTTGTGTTATTTATGAGTTTTTTTCCCTATAAGAAGCAACAAAAAATGTACTGTGGTGGAATTTGGTCAACACAATATAAGGAACACAAGCACACGCACACACTTGGCTGATTAACAGTACTATGATATAATAACTTTCTTGTTCCCATCCAATATCAAGCCAAGTGAACAGCTTTAACATTCAGCTAAACATATCCTTTTATACCATACTCAATACAAAAAGTAACACAGGTTTGAAATGACATGACAGTGAATTTTCTGAGTGAACCACCATATTTCAGAGCACCTTGACTAATGTTTAGGTGACTATAGTCTCCTATAAGGTAAGTCTATACGATACTAAATAAACTCGGCGAGCGCTTTCCGTCTCAAAGTCGTCTCTGTTGCCTGGAGACTCGCATGGCCAGAGATTTGCATGCAAAGGATTAGAGTGTGGGATGGTGAACATGATGTCTGCTGCCTGTGACAAACTGTAATGAACCTCAGCGCCCCTTATCAACCCCGCACAAACCAGGAATGATCACACCAGAACAGTACAAGGCAGCTAAATTGAACGGAGTGTGGAGAGCAGGAAGAAACGGCGGGCCAATAACAATGAGCCTGCAGCTTTTAATACATAAAAATAAGGTTCAATTACAACTATCTGACTCTTATAAATGAGGAACACTGTTAGTTGCTTTATTTTTTTTCCCTTTCTTTCTCTCTCAGCAGTTCTTTGTAAAAGTCATCGTTCACTGAAAAAAAAAAAAAAATTATGTCATTTTTGGTTGCCCTCATGTCATTTCAAACCTCAGATTTGTTTTTGTTTTTTTGTTTTTTCTTAAATAGTATCACACAATGGAGTAATTGAGCTGAATGTCTAAGTTTATTTTCTTTATCCAACAATTAAAAATCAATAGCAATCTAATATGCTCTGAAAAGGACAACATACTGTAGTACCACAGTGGTTGTCTCCACCAGGTATGTTAAAGTATTTTCAGTGAATCAATAAATATTAAGTGGAAAAACCATCATCCATAGGCAACATAATCATAGACAATTATTACAAATTGAATAAATGTTTTATATAGACAGTTAAATGTTTGTCTATCATGTTGTATTCTCTTAATACCAAACAGAATAAAGTGGTACCTCGCTATATCGCAGATTTCTTTGGTGTAATTTTACACGCTTTTTTTCTACAGCGCATTGTATTCTGCATCCTAATTAGTGCACTGTGTTCTGCATCCTGATTGGCTGTATACCACTGTCAATCAATCTCCTCCATGCCATGTACTGTACAAAATGCGTTTGGCTTGTCAAATTTAGACAAATCTTCCATCGCTAGCAGTGTAACTCTGACGTGCTATACTGTATGTTTGCAAGTTTTCTCCCCACAATGTCGATAAAATGTTCAGCACCGTCAAAGGCACCTGATGTAGCACCCTAAAAGGCAGAGAAAGATGCTAACCATCGCACAAAGTTCAACTTCAGGATATGCTTTATGAAGGTAGAAGTTATGCATATGTAGGTCACCATTACTATATAAACTAAATTCATAATATTAGAAATCATAAACTCAATTCTTAGAGTTTCTTAAAATTGCTAATTGAGATGCTAGAACTTACTATGGTGCGATGAAACTCACAAGAAAAGTAAGATTTACAAAGTGAAAAATCACAATTAACTTTATTATTATTATTATTATTAACAACAACAACAATAATAATAATAACAACATTAATAATGATGATGATGATGAAGATTATGATAATTATTATTATTATTATTATTATTATTATTATTACTATGTGTTGGATAACACTACAGCACAAGTATTGTTTAAATGTTCAATGTCAATGTCAGAATTAAAATGGCAGACGCTGTTTAATGCCCCGCTCTAGTAATATTACTGAATTCTGTTAATCTCTTGAATCCAGTGGTTGGTTGTAAGTTCTCCTATAATACAGCAACTTCAAAAAAGATAACACATAGTATACATAGATTTTCCATGCTAATACTCTAACAGATTCAGGACTGATACGGGTCTCTATAATACATTTGCATCACTCTTGGTTCCATTATCTGTCGCTGAGCAGCAGAGTTTCAATAAAAATCCACAGAAATCCTCAGAATTAAAAAATAGGAGAATCCATTTCTAATGACATATTTGGTGTAACCATGGTAAGATGGTGATGCTCTTTGGTTATACCTTGAGCAGTGAGTACTTAAATAGTTTGTGCAAAATTGTTTGTGATCCAGTTTAATTTTATGATATAAAATAATATTTAGGGCATGATAAAAATATATTATGATAAGTGTTTTTATTTTGTTTTGTTTTCATATTAAATTTAAATTCTAAATTACTTTTTACTTTTATATATTAGTTCCAATGCACATTTTTTTTCCAGTTGTTTTTTTTCTTTTTTTTTTACGTAAAACAAAACTAATATGAGAAACATTTCCTTGAAAAATTGTTAACATAAAAAAGATAATAATAAATAACAAACAAATAAAAAAATTATATAAGCAAACAATGCACACACACACACACACACACACACACACACACACACATACATACATACATACATACATACATACATACATACATATATATATATATATATATATATATATATATATATATATATATATATAAAACATTTAGAAATGTATATAAAGAAATCTTCTTTATTGGAAGACAGTCACACTGCACTTAATCATATTTTATTCATTACAGTACCTCAATGAAACCACCGACTGGACAGGAAATGCAACTCTAACAATTATCATAAGTTTCTCTGGCCTGACAGATTTGCCAGCTCTATCCTGGCTCTCACACAAAGGCCAATTAGCTTTCAGACAGAGATCGCTGGGACGCAGTAGAGCGAAAAGCTGAACCCTCGCTAAACCACCGCTGGTTAAAGAGATGCCAATCATGAGCCTGAAGCACAGAAAACAACAGCCACACACACACACAGCTAATGCTCAATGCAGGCTACATCCACTATGTGCTTCTGCGACACGACTATTATACTGAAAAAAAAAAAAATACAACTGTTTTGATGAGTTTTGATGAGAACACTGCATGGCACTGCTGTAACAAATGCAATGTTTGTTTTCAAGCATAACTAACTAATGGCCCGTTTCCACTAAGTGGTACAGTACGTTACGGTACAGGCCGATACAGGTCACCTTTATCAGGCTTGCGTTTTCACTGCTAAAAGTTACCAAAGGTTACCAATGAAGTGGACAATTCGGTCATTCCGAGTTCATAATAGTCCAAAAGGTTATGATAATAGTTAAACATGGCAGTTTGTTCATGTTTTAGGTTGCTGAAAGAATCATTTGCTTCGTTGTTTTTTGGGCTTCTCGTTTGATTTTTCGCACTTCACTCTGGTCTTTGTACAATTCTGAAAGGATCGGATGTCAGAAGCACTTCAAAAACCACACGCACATTATTATCATCAGCTCAAGTTTGCTATTTCAAATATAGCGTGCAAGCTCTGGAGACGGGTCTGCAGACCTGGTGCAGTGCAATCTGAGCTGCATCCAATGCTTTTTAATGCGCTCACCTAACCCCACCCCTAACCCTACCCGTTACAGTGACGTCACTTACTACATTAAGTGCATTGTATCTGACATTGCATCATTGAGTGATGCAATCTGCTTGCATCATAAAGGTTGCATCCAGATACTATTGGAGCTCTCTGGAAAAAAGTGAAACCACTCATGCTTTAGACAGCCTTGTAAACAACGATGGGGCACAGGGTAGATTCTGCTCTTCTTCTTGGCTTTGAGGCTGTTCATCAAGACGTCGACAAGGTTTGCGCTCAGGTCAACCATGGCTTGTTATTATATGTATATATTATTACAGTGTTATATAGGCTGTGTATTTAAAAATGTCATTTCCTTTGCATTCATTCTCCTGGCTTGTGCACAAGCTAGTGACTAATCTCTGTAAACCAATAGCGTTCAGTTCCGCGTCTAGCTCCACCTTTTGGTACCCTTTTGTTGTGCTAGGTACCCTTTGGAAAGTGTACCCAAAAGTGGTACGGTTCACTTTTTGGGACCTTTTGACAGTTAAAACGACCATAAAAGCATACCGAACCGTACCATACCACTTGGTGAAAATGTGACATAACTAACTAATGGTGTTTTTATAGACTGCAAGGTTTTGAGAAATCTCTGACAAATGCCTGAAATCACAGGCAAATCGGTGCTTGTTCACATGAGCATCAATCACAGAGTGTGAACTATCGAAGACGCAATATAAGAGAATCGCTGACACCCGTGAGATATTTGGCATGCTAAATATCTGGAGCTGTCTGCAATTCAAATCAAGCCATGTGAAATTTGTTCTGACTGAAAATAACATCGACGATAACCTACAGCTAATGAGAGAGCAGCATCCACTAGTATGGGTATCTGCAGGCCAGCGGGAAGATGGGGGAGAAGTTAAAAGAACTTATTTTCGGTCTATTTGGACCCAAGAAATGGAGGATAAACTAGTGTAAATTTGGCAGCAGCACCCTTGTCTGTTTGACGTGTGATCTGAGCAATATCACAACCGGGTCAAAAAAGAAAAAAGTTAAAGAGAAATTGATAATTCCCTTCAAAAGCCAGGTGAGCAACATAAGTATATTAAAGGCTTCTTTCTCATTATGTAGTTAATAACAAAATATATACTAGGCCTACGTGAATTAGCGTTGTTTCCATGTCACTTCTTGCGTGTGTTTGGTTGTGAGACATAGTTTGTGGAACAAGACAGAGAAACCCCCGTCGCTGATCCATCTTTCTGTGTTAACACAGCAATGACAGAATGCAACCCCAGAAAGTCATGCAGTGTGAAAACATGTCACATCACTACTTTGAAAATTGTGCCGTCTGAACTCGACATAACTATCTAAATAAATAAATACTTTGGTAATAAATAAATTCAGCTAAAGTCAAGGTAAAAGTACACGGTCACAGTACACTTACAGAGCAATATTAATGTTGTTTTGTTTCAAACAAACATCAAGGATTCATAAATTGGCTTTTTCTGGCATCGAATTCATGATTTTGGCATCAGTTTGATGTTAGAATATAAGAGAGTACTTGCACTAGACACAGTTGCCTTGAACTAAATTTTTTATCTGAAGTGTTTCATGTGTAATTTTAATATCCAAAGCATTTTGTAATTTGTTAAATAATAATAAAAATGCAAACATGCAGCATTGCTTTAATGCAAATGCATTCAATGGTAAAAACAAAGAGTGCTCATTAGATTAGATCAGATTTTACCAACCCAAGCTCATTCTGACAACGTAGCCCCGCGGACGTTTCTGGAGACCACGATTTACATGGACGGAGGTACGTATGGCTGCATTTCGTTTTTTCAAGCGAAAGCTACGGGGCAGTGTGACACCACTCCTCTTTGTGCTCGCCGGCTGATGGCTCACCTCCGTGTGGAGGGCTTTCCTGTCCCAACCAGTTTGTCCGGTTAGCTCGATGTGTTACATCGGCAGAGCGGAGGCCCGTAGGACGAGCCAGCTGCAGCGACAATCAGGGGAAGACTGGTTCCGGAAATCAGGTAAGACAGAAAAACAGTATCCAAAAGAATAAAGCGAACGAGTTCATAACGGGGCGAGAATGTGGTGAGATCCAAAAACACGGTCAAAATTGGACAAGGGCTTTTTTCTTTTTCTGGAAGGTTTTTGTAAATCGTCACTTGGGTTAAAGGAAAAAGGAGGACGAGGAGGGTGGCTGGGTCGGTCGACTGGCCGGCTGCCCAGTCAATCATTCAGTCATTCAGTTAGTCGGACAGACGGTCGCTCGAATAAATAAGAAATGTTTAGCCCAATTTGTAAATATATTGTTTACAAAATGCCATTTGAATACTTAAGAAAAAAAATATCTTGAAGTAAGAATGCTTCAATTGTACGGAAAAACAGGACTAAAATACCAAGAGAACATGTTTTCTGCAGTGTATTTTCTAAAATCTGAAATAAATAGAAAACAAGTGATAAAAATCACTTTTATTATACGTTTTATGCAGCTTTTCTCTTCATTTGCAAGCTTGACAGCCCCATAACTCATTCACTTTTATTATTTTGAAAAGAATTGGCAGGATTCACCTCAGAAAATTCACCTTATTGTGATTCCACACAAGCCATTGAGACATGAAACAGTCTAAATTCTGAACTAGTCCTTTTAGAGTTGAAATGCAGAGACGTTTAAAGGTTGTTTTTGTAACCGAGATTGAATAAAAGTCATTTTATATATAAATTTACCAACAACTGAAATCAAAATCCTCTCCCAAGTCCTTATCGACTCCATTCATTCTTAAGATCAGCGATTTACGCATTCATTTGAAGTGCTTTTGCGTATTTGAGCCACACACTGACAGATATAAATAAACTGGTCGGCATGACGGAGAGAAGGCGAGGAAGAAAGAAGATAAACAGCCATGCAGAGATCAGGATTTCAGAGGTCATTAAACCACCGCCTGCCTTCACATCACTGATAACTTTGACTGAGCATTAACTCATTTCAAAGCCTGACTAACACAATATGAAGATTTTTTTTAATCTCTTCATATTTATTAAGTCTTCTAGAAATATGTAATTCTGGAATTTATCAACCTGGATGTTTCACATTGTACACTAGAATTGAACAGTTTATAATACAGTTGAGGTGAGAATTTTTAACCCTCCAGTTAAATTTGTATTATTTTATAATTTTTTACCATGCTCTGTTTAACAGAGAGATTTTATTAGTTGCTTTATTAACTCATTTCTAATAACTGATTAGTTTTGTTTCTGCCATGATGACAGTAAAAGATCATTTCCTTGATATTTTTCAAGATACTAGGATTCAGTTTAAAGTGCAATTTAAAGGATAATTAAGTTAATTAGGCAAGTTAGGGTAATTAAAAAAGTCATTCAATAACAATGGTTCTGCAGACGATCAGAAAAAAAAATGTAAACATATATAATAAAAATATATAAACCCTAAAATATATATATTTTTTTATTTATTCTTTTTTAATAAAAAACTGCTTTTGTTCCAGCCGAAATTAAAACAAACAAGACTTTCTCCAGAAGAAAAAAAAAAAATTACCAGGCATACGGTGAAAAATCCCTTGCTCTCTTATTTCCAGGAATTGCTGTGTCCTCTTTGGTTCAATGAATCTGCAATATTCTAGCAAAGAATACCTTTGATGTATTGAAAAATAATGAATTGCCTTTGGTACTTAAACTGTCAACCTAAATTTAATAACATAAAAATCACCTTAAGTTTATTGTTTATAAACAATATTGTTTAATGTCCAGATTTAATGTTAAAAACTACGCTGTTTAAATAACCTTACCAAATTTATTTTTAAGATTATCTATTTGAGGCAACCCAATGGCGCGATAGTGCTGTTGCCTACCAGCAAGAAGGTCACTGGTTCGAGCCTCGGCTGGGTCAGTTGGTGTTTCTGTTTGGAGTTTATCTGATTATCTATTTGTTTGATTGTACACCATTTATTGTGTATTACATGACTTATTGTCTATTATGAGATTGATATGAATCTGTTCTGTGGCTCCACACTGCTCAAACGAATCTACTAATTTGAGCTACATTTAATCATTTTTTACCCAATGCATACTTGTTACATTGAATTAATAATATTGCTTGTAATCTGTTACCTTATTTTTATTGTGTAGATATATAATTTTTGAGCTGATTAACAGGCTCCGAAAATAATGTCCGAAAATCATTAAATAATGTTTAAAATTTGCTAATTTGTTTAAGTATTGTTTGCAGTTACTTATTTTAAAATTTTAAATAATTTTCATTCATTCATTTTCTTTATGGGGGAAACTGGAGCACCTGGAGGAAACCCACGCTAACACAGGGAGAACATGCAACATCAACACAGAAACGCCAACTGACCCAGCTGAGGCTTGAACCAGCGACCTTCTTGCTGTGAGGCAACAACACTACCTACTGCGGCATCGTGTCACCACATGACTAATTTTAAATAAGCTAATTTAATTAATTGTTGCTAAATGCATGTTTGTTGAATTTAATTTAATAAGTTTGCTTGTGATCTGATACTTCAATTTTATTGAGTAGATATAGGATTTTTTTTTTCCAGTGTAGATCATCATTTGGCAAATATTTAAAAAAGGAAAAAAGACTTCAACACGTACTGTATATTACCCATGATATATCAGTAATGCAAATATCCTGATGTCAGACTTGAAAAAAATCCTTTTAAAGATTTCATGTATGTATTTAAAACGTGAGCATACGTTCCCATATCTAAGGTCGGAAACAAGGAATGATTTATATTCTCCTTTTCTGAAAATAAATGCTCTCACTAATAAGTTTATTTGAGTTTGAGAAGACATGCTGTCTGCTGTTCATTAAATAAAGCACAAATTAACATTCAAAACAGAGAACAGATAATAACTTTGAACTGTTTTTATTACACAGATGGATACACACACACACACACACACACACACACACACACACACACACACACACTTTCAAAGTTAATTAAATGAAATTTAATTTAATGAAAAATTGAATTCTTAGTTTCTCATGATTATTCATTTATGTGTCAGAGTTTGTTCTGCAAACTTCTGAAGACATTTCAATTTACAATAACAATGTCGTCATTTAGGGTTTACAATTACAATTGTTCAATAACATAAAATGTATTTATTTTTTTAATTTTAAATGGCACAATACCAATATTTAACTTCAGACGAGTTAGGAAATCCAAATTTGGAGGAATAACCTAGATATCCAATCTTAAATTAAAACATTTCCGACAAATAAAAAAAGTTCTACATAACAATATTTTAATTTAAAATCTAAGAAATGTTATTATTTATGATAAATCAAATATTTACATTTTACTCAGCTAATAAATACAGTAAATCGAGAGAAAGTAATTTTATCCATATGCAGTTAAAGTCGGAATTATTTGCCCTTCTGTGATTTTTTCTTCTTTTTCAAATATTTTTTTTTAAATGATGTTAAATAGAGCAATAAATTGTCACAGTATTTTCTACTAATTTTTATAAAATGAATAGCTTAATTACCCTTACTTGTAATATAATTAACCTAGTTACCGTAAGCTTAATTACTAGAAAAAAAATATAGAAATCAGTTATTAGAGATTACTTTTATATTTTATTTGGCTTGAAGTATTAACAATTTATCACTGTTCAATTCCCAAATTCTCTTTGCAAAAGTGGGCATTTGTCTGTATTGTGTTTGACAAACTAGTACTGAACAGGTTCCAACTGAGACTGCAGTCCTTCAACTGCTTTTCCTCAGAGGAATCAAAAGCGCTCTGTGTGTAAGAGATAGAGGGCCATGAAGTGCACATCAAGGAAAGAAAACACTGAAAGAGATGCTTCATTCAGGCTGTGGTTTGTTAGGAAGCTGAAGCAACCCTGTGTTTTTGAACGGCGAAATTCATCTTAAGATCAAGGATGCGTCTTTTGATTCTATAAGTAGAAGTGTTATGCATATTCTCGCCTAACCTTTATCAGCAAATATTTATTACACGCTGTGACATTTAAGAGTGTGTGAAAACAAACATGAAAAAAGAGCAAACCTCCAATAACAATATGCAAAATAGCTGAGAAATGTTATTTTAATGGTGAACTGTAAACATGTCAATAAAAATTGAGTGACAGTTTCAAAAGTTTAACAGCATACATTAAATAAATAAAATAATAATAATAATAATAATAATAATGTATTTATATACCATTAATACTATCAAATAAAGTATGCATCTTATTATAAATAATTCAGATTTTCGGATTATTCTTTAATACTTATTCTTCTATACTTTAAATATGATATGTTCAAATGAAATTATCTAAAATTAAATAATATAAAATAAAATGAAATGGCCGTGAAGCATGTAAACAGTGGCCTGTGTTTAAAAATTCACTTAACAGAGCTCAAAATGTAAATGAGAAACGCTGTTATCATCACACTTTTTTACATTGCAGTGGTGTTG